>NC_083649.1:3032905-3050405 GCF_963576545.1 Limanda limanda | reverse complement strand
GGAGACACTAGCGATGAAACTATTCATTTTAATCTAATTAAAATGAAAAAATATAATTTTTCTGAAAATGTGATTTAATTAAGTTGTTGACCTTCATTCAGCTTTCCAGTTTCATGTGACTTTTACTGTCCTCAACATCTGTTCATATAATCACATTAGACTCCTACAGCTCTCCCTGCAGGCTGGGAGAGCTGTGTGTGTGTGTGTGTGTGTGTGTGTGTGTGTGTCTGTGTGTGTGTGTGTGGGCGTACATGAATCCTCATTACCCAGACTCCCAGCTGCTGTACCCTCACCTTCCCATTAAGCCCATATGATCCGATAAACACTGATGCACGTGGAGCGTCAGTCTCACTAATGGATGTTCTGCTCAACACGAGTAACTGAACACGCGTGACATGTGACATGTGACATGTGTCATCTCTGCCGAGGAGCCGAGGTTCTGCTTTCTGCCACGAGAGCGATCGATGACGGCGTCCTGATGGACAGATGCACTGCGGTGAAATGCAAAGCGTGTTGTGGACGGAGCATGTTAAGTATGTTCCTGAATGTGAAGCTCCGATCATTACAGCTGAATGTTTAAACCAGGATGGACATGTCTGAAGTTGCAGTTCCTCTAACGCTGAATGCAAAACTCAATTTGTAGAAAATCTCAACCTGCATAGAACAGTTTACCTCTGTTGGTTTGTTGGCTTGTTGGATTTGCTTCCATGGAACTTGGGGACGGGACGTGAGCCAAGAAAGAACTTGTAAAATGTTTGCATCGATCTGGGCACAGAGAGGGATCCAAGACATTTTGATCACTTTCTATATCGTGATGAGATTTTCAGATTGTCAGCGATTTCCCAGAGGATAATTAATGGATCTTGGTGAAAAAATAAGCACATTTAAGGGACTGAAATCTATGAGTTTGCAGTTTTGGTCGATCCATTGATCCAAGCTCGGGTCATGAAGTAAAACAGACGTCTCTCTCCACCACCACGCTGTCCAACTCTTCCTGGGGGACCCTGAGGCCTGATGGGATATGTAGTCCCTCTAGCGAGTTCTGGTTCTCCCCCAGGGTTTCCTCCCAGTAGGGCATTCCCAGTAAACCTCCAACGCAAGGTGCCCCAGGAGGGATTCAGACTAGATTACCGAACCACCTCATCTGTCCCTACTCGATGTGCAGGAGCAGTGTTCCAAACAACACTTCAAGCTACAGTTAAGCAATTAGTGCCAAATATAAATCCAGTTCAAGCAGATTTAAAGGAAACACACAAAACCGTCCCAGTGTTTCTTCCATCCAGTGTGTTGCAGGTATATCTGTGAATGTAAACACGTTTCTGGACATTAGAGGATGTAAACCTTTTCAGTTCATAACTCAAATTAAAAGGATGAAGCTGAATATGATCAGAATGTGGCCTCAGTGCAGGTATGTGCTCCTCTGAGTGCTCTTCTAGTTTCCTTTTCAATTTCTTGATTTTCTTCCTTCATGTACAGTTGCAAACAACAGCAGCAGCCTTCAGTCAGTCCTTCTAAACCCCCCCCCCACATGCTCAATCGGAGGCCACATGTCCATTAAACCCGTATAATCTGCTGGATATTGATGCAATAAAAATGCAACGGTAGAAGCTCCTGATTAGATGAGAACATCTGCTCCATATGGCGAGTTTGGCGTCGACACTGTCCTCAGCCTCCAGACTCACAATGTAACACAACAGTCAAGGTGGCACTTCAGATTTATCGGTGGCATCTGGGCGACCTGGGATTTGACGGCTTGATTTAGTGACAATCCAGTGAATCTGGAGACTTCACCGATGCAGCCGCAGTAATTATTACGTCCAAACTTCATCATATTGTGTCGTATTGGTTTAATGGGAAACGAGGCAGAAGTTCACTCACACAGGAATTCTGATATTCAAAGGAATCCGACTCTGAGTGAGAGGAGACGATCGATATGAGACTCTGCCTCGGAGCTGCTGCTGAGGCACGTTCCAACGTATTGAGCGTTCAAATTAACTCACATTGATCTTTACATCTTTTGCTGGGTTGGAAACCAAATGAGAGTTATTATATTTTTTGGTAAAATTACAAAAAAACAAAGCTAAATAAAAACAGGTTATGTTGCAGTAAAAAGATCACAGATTTATTCTGCGTATGAAGAAAATATAAATCCACTTTGGGTCATGACAAATTTGGCATTATTAGATCTGTGCTGCTCATTTTTATTGATGCACTCTTTTCAAAAGCCTAAAAACATACATACAGCTTCTACTAACAATACTAATAATAATTATTTACATATAAATTAATGAAACTGACTGAATACCTTTACATAAAGTTCACAGAATATTTCCAGGCGATTATTATTCAGTGATCCAAACTAACAAGAAAACTGAGATGAGCCGACGCTGTCAAATCAATGATCTGAACGAGTGGGTTCATTAGTGAAAGGACCAATAATCATTTATCTAAAAATAATTACACAACCATATTAGCAGAGCTTAAATATGGTTCACTTGTATTGGGAGTCATCATCCACGCACATGTTTAACACACACATTTTTAAAACACATTATGAACACACATCATCAACACACATTATGAACACATATTATGAACACACATTATGAACACACATCATCAACACACATTATGAACACACATCATCAACTAACATTTTTAACACACATTTTAAAAACACATTATGAACACACATCATCAACACACATTATGAACACACATTATGAACACACATCCTCAACACACATCATCAACACACATTTTTAACACACATTTTTAAAACACATTACGAACACACATTATGAACACACATTATGAACACACATTATGAACATACATCCTCAACACACATTATCAACACACATTATGAACACACATTATGAACACACATCCTCAACACACATTATGAACACACACTCTGAACACACACAGCACTATCGGCTCTCAGGCTTGTGTGTGTTACCATCCTAATGGAAACGCTTCACAACAGAAAGCATCGCTGCCCTGGAGGCAGGCAGAGAAATATCGTCCATGTCGCTGTGTGTGTGTGTGTGTGTGTGTGTGTGTGTGTGTGCGACGAGCAAACACTTAAGCAAACAGGGAAACACAAATTGATCTTAAATGAAATGCAAACACAGTCATTTGCAGTTTCCTGTCGGAGCTGCTTGTGATTTAATAACGTCTCCGGCTCCCTGCTGACGTTCTAATGGACGAGCTGCAGCACCAGGCTCTTTGTCCACAGGACATTCATCATCCTTCTTTATACATATATACACAACCATATATGTATGTATTGATTGATATATGGGTGGATGACATGACGCATGATTTTTCTTTAATTAAGTGTGAATATTTATTTAGATGCATTTAACCACATGGATGTGATGCATATTATGGTACTTTGTTTTAAACTTATGAGTTTGTATGAAATATCTTTTATGTTTTGATTATATTTTAAGGTGAATACGCAAAATGTCCTGCGGTGTGACTGTAACATAGGTGAAGCATTCAACTTGCATATTAACAAAATAAACCAGAATTATCTGGAGCAGGTAATAACTGCCTTGGTATTATATTGTATATAATGACTTTATTAATATTAGGTTTTAATATGCACAAAACTAGTATATTAGTATTTACAGCAAAATAACTTTCGTAACACAAATGCTGTCCTGTGGCGTGACATGGAAAATCAGATTTTTGAAACGGCAGTTACATGGACAACTATAGGGGTCCTTAGTTTATCCCACTACCAGGAAGCCCCCCAGATGTTGGAATGTGAATTAACCTCTGATTAATTTCATAAATTTCACTCTTTCTGTCAGACAATGAATGTGTCATTTTTTGAGAGACCTATAATGTCACGGCTGTAGTTAAAACATTTTTTAAAAAAATTGTAAAAACTTAAAAAAACTTAAAAAACTTAAAAAACTTTAAAAAAAATTGTAAATTTTTTTAAAGTTTTTTTTTTTTTTAAATGTAATTAAACATATTAAGGTTAAACTGTGTTATTCTTCAGTTAGCATAATAGCTAAGGTCAGTCTTGTATAGCAATGACTCAAAATGATGAAAATGTCCTGTGGTGTGACGTTATAATTTCATACAACTGTAATCCTTATTAGAACTTTATTAAAAAAATACTGTTTCACCCTTATTTTTCAACTACCCACATATCAGGAAAGGTGCAACAGCGCCCCCTATCCAATGGGTTAGATATGTATTTGTATATTTAACACATCTGATTTGAGGAGTTAGAAGAACTCACGTGTGCGTTTGACTTCTCTCCCGACACACTGAGGACGTGGCGCTCGCTGTCGGGGGGGCGAGCAGGTGACGCTGTGATGGTGGAGTGGCAGGTCCTTATCTCCTCGCCACGGGCGTTGTCATGGCGATCGGCGGAATCCTGCCGGGGTCGCGACCCCTGAGAGTCAATTAGAGCCGCTTTCTCTCCTCCTTTTCTTCTGTCTTTTCCTTTCTCTCTCTCCATCTTTGTGACGGAGATCAAACTGCAGGTTGTGTATTTTTTTTATCTCACGTGTTGTATCTGAGGGCGAGAGAGAGAGAGAGAGAGTTAATAGATAGATGGGTTGGTGGTAGTGAAATGATAAAGTATGAAATAAAAATACATAGATGTTCTTATGATCATTGCTTCGAATAAAACCTCCGTAAATAACTTTATGTAAAATTTAGTTTTGGTTTTGACTGTGAAATTTTCTCCAGGACACGTTTGGAATTTATTATCTCTGCCAAGAAGTTTATACACAACACATATCAACTTTGTGTGTCTGTTAGTGTGTGTCAGAGTTACTGTGCAGATGTGTCGAACACAACTTGATAACAGGAAGATGGATAGATTCTTATTATTTCTCTTCTCTATTTCTTCCCTCTGTATTCAAAGCCTTTGTTTCCTCCTCCTTCTCATTTCCATCGTTTTCCAGACATGATTGTCACCTTTAAATAACTTGTCTGGGAATATTTCTAATTTCCTTCCCTTGTCACTCCTTGATGTAGATTTGATTTTACTTTAATCGTCTCCCACACTGACTTCGCTAAAAACACACTTTCTCTAAATGTTAATCCCTTCCTCATTTCCCTCAGCGTCCTGCATGTGTTCGTAGCTGAGCGATATTGCTTTTCTTTTCTCCGCACTTGGCCCATTTCTCGGAGTCTCGTGGGTTGTCATAAAATGCTCAACTTGTCACAGCAGCTCTGAAAGCAGGAGAAGGACCATGGATATATATTAAGGGACTGCATTATTATTCAGGATGATTCCGGAGCCCGGACACGTGTCCCGGGGGATAGAAACTGCAAGAAGAGCAGAAGGGATTTGGATTTTCTCTTCTTTTTTCACTTTCAAGGCAAAGGACTCATTCATCTGCTCTGCTGCTCCTACAGCTCCTCTGAAAATGAGAAATAACGTCCAAGGCCCGATAAGAACTTCACGCATTGGTTTTAAAGTGGTTTCCAGACAGCACACTGGTAATTTAGGGTTTAATGAACACAACGTAAAAACATTCCTGTCTGGCAAAACAATCGTTAAGCCTCCGTGTAATATTTATATATTTTCTTCAATTCGTTGATTTATCTATGAAATCAAATGCCCTTCGTAGTTTTCCATTGCCCAAGGTGAAGTCTTCAGAATGTTCTGTCTGATAAACCGGATAAAACACAAGGACACTCAGATCATATCACATATTCACATCATATGTGATATGTGTTAATATAAACCATATTGATATAATATAATTTTATACAATAATATTGTCTTTTGCACACTCTGTCTACATATTCTTACACTCATAGTATATTATATTATCTATTGTATAGTCAAATACTTATATTTATACCTCTACTATATATCATATCATATTATATCATACTCTTTGTATATTCTTTGTATATATAAGTCTATATACACATATTTATACATGTGTACATGTTATTATTATTATATTTACTATTATTATTATATATACTGTTCCTGCCATTATTACTATATACTGCTATTATATTGGTATAATTATAATTACTATCATATATATATATATTATGTTATATTATATACTATATATACTGTACTATTTTTATATACTGTCTAACAATAACACTACCATCATATCATCAGTACTATTACCGTCATCTTGCAACTTCACCTTATCTACCTATTTATCTTGTGTTTCTGTTTTTATTCTTTCTACCTCAATAGTTTTTATTTTATTCTATTGTATTGTATTTTATTGTATTCAAATATACCGGCTGCTATGACGACTTAACGGCGTAACGGTGTTAACTGAGAAGTACAATACAGTGGGCCATAGTCCATTACATTACATTTAGCTGACGCTTTTATCCAAAGCTACTTATATTAAGTGCATTCAAGGGTACCCGAGGGTACAAACCCAGAACAACAAGAATCAAGAAAGTACAAGTTCTTCAAAAATAAAGCAAAACTACAATAAGTGTGTATAAGTTAGTACCATTTAAGTCCTACTTAATTGTTAGTTTAAAAAAATAAAAAAAATAATAATATATATATTTTTTTTTTTCTTAATTTTTTTTTTTTAATTTTTTGAGGCGGGCCAATTTAAAATGGATGGCGGGCCGCAGATGGCCCGCGGACCGTAGTTTGGACACCCCTGATTTAGAAGTTACCAAACGTAGAGAAACCAGTATATAGACGTTTGGCTAAATATCAGCGTTAGCGTGAGCAGGCGTCGATCAGATCCACTCAAAAGTGAACAGGTTCTTTCTTGGTCCACTCTGTTCCTTTCCAACAAGTTTCAAGACAATAAGATTTGTATTTTTTGGTACAGTTACAGATAAAAGATATGGATATTTGGACTCAGCAGTAACTGACATCTGAAAACAAGCGTGACCTAAACCTCCGACCAGCAGCAGCCGTGGAGGAAGCTGCGTGAAACAGATTTTATCAGAACATCTAAGAACGTTTCAGATCTTTTCCTCGTGTCTTCAGCAGAAAGCAGCCGTGGTGGTAAACACAGTGTAAGTGTCCCGGCCGCAGGTTGATGATGAGACGCTGCAGGACGTCTGGACTTTACGCTTCCACATTTTCAAACAAACTGCCGATATGTGGAATAACTTTAAACAGCTTTTGTCTCCTCTCTCTCTCTCTATGTGTGTGTGTCTGTGACGCCCGGTGCCTCCTCTGTCTTCTGACTCTTGTTATCTTAGTCTTCAGTCAGCGAGGGATAACACAGCTTCAGTCAGAGACAGAACCGAACGCCTCCTCCCTCACTCTATAAAACAAACAACAGCCGAGCCCGATGTCAATAGATTCCAGACCACACCTTGCTTTGCAGCGTGGGGAAAATAAAAGCAGCAGCATGGCAGGAGACCCATCGTTAACGAGAGCGGAGCTGAGAACTAAACGTTAGCGTGAAGATAGAAGATGAATCACCTGCTCTGTTTACCGGATGTCACGCTGATTTCTGTCAGCCGCAGTGAACTCGACCGGTACAGCTGTTTTCTTTTATTCAGCGTCAGTGTTTCTGCTCTTTTATGAAACCTCAGGACGCCTGAAGAGCAAGATGCTCCAGCATGAAAGACGAGAGGCCTTTGAATACAGCGGCTGAGGAATCAGGCATTTAGTCACAAACTGAAAAACTGTGTCCACACCTACAGGTGACCTGAAGGGAAGGTTCTTCTTAACGATATCCTCTCTGCACATGTTTTAAACTCAGAGTTCAGCCCCACTGGTGTTTTCATTTCCAGTTCCTCATTAGTCCAATGCTCAGGGACATTTTACCCAAGTCCTCCTTCTCATTCTGTCATGAGTCTCAAGTTTATTTGTATAGCCCACATTCACAAATCACAATTCGTCTCATAGGGCTTATGAGTGTCTGAATGCTAAATATGAAGCTTTTTACATTTTCTAAAGGTCATTGGTCCAGATCACTAGCTTAGCTTCTTTAGCTCCCTCAGCTTGTTAGATACAGATTCTTACCTTCACCTGCTTCCTCAGATACGCACACAACATATTAATGTGTTGGTTCATTACACTTAAGGAGGAATAACATGGTGTTGACTGCGTGTTCCTCATGTTGTGTCTTGAATAACAACGACCATGTTAACAAGCTGTTTAAGATTAGATACAGACAGGGATCTTGTGTGGTATATTAATATATACATATATATATATATATACATATATATATTATTAACAGGTCTGAGAAACGTCCCAGGTGAAGGAACCTTGACTTGGTTCATTAGCCTGAATCATGAATATGGAGCTGAACCATTAAATATGATGCAGTTTGAACCTGAATGCTCAGAATCCCTGTGACTCCGGCTCGGCTCCACTGAGGCTCGGACTCGTTCGTCCATGTAAGACACGGGGACAGAAAAACCTTTTGTCCTCGTGTGTTAACGGAGCAGAAACTCTGAATGATGGATGAGGCGTCGCTGCAGATCCTGGTGTCGTGTGTGTGTCATGGCAGCGATACAAAGAGCTGGATGAGTCTCCGGGGGGGGGGGGGGGGGGGGGTTCACATCGATTCTCCTCCGGCCAGAACCTCAGTGATGCTGAGAGGTGACAACAACGTTTATCATTCCTCTGGTTTGTGAAGACGGAGCCGGGTTCTGGGTTCCTCAGCTTCCTCCGACAGCAGCTTGGTTAATAGGAGACTAACTTGTCTGCAGGTTTGAATATGAGTCTGTTGTGTGTCTCTATGTGTCAGTCCTGTGATGGACTGACGACCCGTCCAGGCTGAACGCCGCCTATCGTTCCAATGTCACCTGGGATTAGCTGCACCGCCCCTGCAGCCCCTGAAGGAGAATCAGTAGAACGGATGGACGGACATTGATGAGGACATGTTGGACTTACAGCTGCAGGAGCGTCTGAGTGTCTCACGTCATGTTGATGTTCTGTCACCAGCTTCAATCCAGAAACTTTCCTGCAGAGCAACCTTCAAACTCCCTGGACTCCTTGTGTAGGTGATGGTTGTTTGCTTCCATGTTGAGAGTTGATACCTTGGTCCATCGATCCCCTGTCCTCAACGCTGATTTCTCCCAAACTGTAATTCTGTTGTTCAATTAACTGTCAATATTGGAGAATATGTTGCTTCCATGTCAAATTCAAGGAGAATTAGATTTTGTGTGTTTATATTTTCTACGACTTCCAGTGAATGTTGTGTAGCTTGATATTAAAACCTGATGAAAATTCTACATTTTCCAAAGTACAGCACAGACACAGGCACATTGAATCATTGGAGTCACTGGAGTCACTTTATTATTATTATTATAACAGATTTAATCAGTAATTATTAATACATTTTGGGATAAAATAACAGGTATGACATTTGTTTGAGTCATTGAATATGAACACACACACACACACGCACACACACACACACACACACACACACACACACACTAAGCTCCATTATGTCTTCAAATCCCCTCTTGTGAAGCATCAGCATTGTGTTTGAATCCCATTGTCAGAGCGGACGAGTGATTAAATGAGCTTTACAGCAGAGAAAGGGACCGGACCTGTGTGACCAGCGCCGCTGTTGTTGTACGATAGTGACGGAGAAGAATGGACGGAGCGGCTCGTCCAGTCGGCTGCGTCCCGGGGACCGAGCGGAGGGCCTGAGGGACAGAGACAGACAAGCAGGACGGAAAACACAGAATCCTTAATGAGCACTAATGTTGGTCAGCGTGGTGGAGAGAAGCCAAACAGCCGGAGCCGAGCCAAGGAGGATCCGTCATGTGTGGCAGGCTTCATCCACACGAAGGCCGGGGTTCAGGTGAAGCCACGGAGGAGAAACACACTCGGATGTGTGAGGACGACAGGTGACGCTTTGTGTCTGAAGCTGTAGAAGTGAGATGCAAACACCTGCAGAATCTGAACAGGAGAATCACTCGTCTGTGCTTTGATGAGTCCCAGATCATCGTCTGCTGATTCACTGGAAGTTTAACAAATCACAGCAGATCCAACATTGGACTTTGGGCCTTTGACAACAAACAGTATGTCAAGTGTGAAGCTGATGATCAAATCAAATCAAATCAAAGTTTATTGTCACATGCACCAGCAGTGAAATTCTTGGGACGTGGCAGGCAGCATCTACACAGTAGACGGGCTTTACAAAAATTTAAAAAATTGACATACCATATAACATATAACATATAACGTATAACATATTAAAATGAAGCAGCAGTTTACAGGGGGAAAGAATGGGGAATATTAAATTAAATAATAAGAATATATGTGAGGTAAGAACCTATTAAGTGTGACCTGTGATCTTGTGACCTGGCAGGCAAGGGCTTTACAAAATACAAATAAAATAACATACCATATAACATATAACATATAACATATAACATATAACATATAACATATAACATATAACATATAACATATAACATATAACATATAACATAGCAAAATAAATCAGCAGTTTACCAACAGTTTCAAGCGGGGGGAATATTTAATTAAATAATATGAATATATGTGTAGAAAGTGTATTTGTATGGGGATGAACAGTTCTCCAGATACAGACACAGACATTTCTTGAAAATGGTTATAAAAACTCTAATTTAAGTTTTGAGGAAAGCTGAATAAACCATAAACTGGAAGAAACTTTCCTGCTCGTAAAGTTCAGTTCAATTTGTCTTGAAGTTTCTGCAGAAGAAAAGTCTCTGCGGTGGATTTAAGGTCAACACGATGAAATGACACAGATTTTCTCTCTGCTTATGAAAGTAAAAAGGTTTCTATGGATGTGAGGACGACACGGATGTTCCTGCTCTCGGGTTGAAACTCAGATAAACCACGCTGAGGACTGAGGAGGTTTCACCGCTAAACGCTGCTGTTCAGTCCGGGTGGAATCAGGATCCTCGAGACTCAACAGCTCGACGCAGCACAGGATCGTATCTTGGAACATGTCACTACTTTGCGACTAAAGCACTTAGAAAATCACTTGAACGCCGTCGCGGCCACGGAGAGTTTCCATTTTCACGCCAACAATCATTTTGTTGGAACAGGCGTCTTTTCTCTTTTCAGACGGTGAATATCTCTGAAGCTTTTCAGAGGGAGAACTCGCTGCTTGCTGTGATTACACTCGAATGTCAAACGGTTGCAGCAGCTTCAGTATATGATTACCGGCTGGAGACGACAGATGTAAAATAAAAGCGTTTCTAACGAGAAAAAATTATTTATTTATTTATTTATATGTGTATTTCTGATTGTCTGTTTGATTCGTGTTTTTATGCAGACGAGAGTCTTAAGATGTAGAGAAGAAAAGGTTTAATCAGATCAGAGTTCAAAAAGTTAGAAATAACTGTTTTTGCCAGGAATCAATTCCCCTTTCCTTATTTTCAACCGACAGGAAAAAACATGCTTTTGTTTTCTGGTACTTTTATAAATATTATAGTATTCATAATGAAGGGGAATAAACGTCTCCATACTTGAATAATAAAATACTGTTTGGTTTAAGGTAAGATACAATTTCATGGTTATAATATGTGATTCTGTGTTTTTCCCTAATATGTTTCCTGTTCATTATTCTCATTTTTAATAATATCAAAAATGGAGCAGAAATGCAGCCGCTGATTAAAAGCTGTTTTATTATCATTTCTTATTCATTGGTGAAACAACAAACTTCTGGTTGTTTACAAAACACTAGAAATGGAAGAAGTAGAAGTTGCTTTTCTCTCGTTTTTCTCCTCCTCCCCCTGCAGGCCGTTGAGTGGAAGCAACACACACTCTGTGATGCAACAGTTAATGTACAACAGTAGGAAGCAGCGTCTGATTAATAATTCCCTCAGATTTCAGCAGCAAGTCGGCGAGGGAGCAAACAAACCAACACGGAGCACATTAACGCCGCGGTGGGGACTGAGTCGTAGAAAACTGTACGAGAGAAATCATACATTAATAATGGCTGCGTACAGAAAGAGACAGATCAAAGTTAGAGTTTAAAGTGATGTTTGAATATCTTGGATTCTTTTACTAGTATTCAAACTGTGGGTTTCATGTGTCACAACATCAGAACAACAGGAAGTTGTTTTTGTTAAATTTGATCATAACTGTTCAAATGTGTTTTTTAGCAGTTTTTTACTGAGTTTACATAAATATGTATTTACGCAAATAAATCATGTATTAGCACAAGAGTAAAAGTAACAGCTGTGTTGTGTGAGAGAAGAGAAATTATTTGATTTAATATAAAATCAAAGTTGTAAAAAATCTGAGGCTTTCTGTGATTTATTCAATGAGATATGGCAATATATTAATTATAGGTAACCAAAGTCAACTTGAAAACATTAAATTTGGCATCAGAATTTTTTATACATGGAAAAAAATTTCGGAACAGCATTCAGACGTCATGTAAAATAGCATAAATCATAAATAAACCAAAAATAGTGATTATAAATCAGAAAACGATAAGAGCTACACCAGTGATAACCAGAAAAAAAAACTAGAGAAAACCATCGATCACCAGTGAAGAACATCGATATAGTAACGACTTCCCAGTTGAGTTCATTCCTCCATCAAAGAAATATTACCTCATTGGTGAAAGTAAAAATATCAGAGGACCAGAGTTTCACCAAAACTCTAGAATTATTCAGTTAAATTGGTTTCTTAAGATGAAATACTGTCAAAATACATTCATGGAAATCCAAACACATTCTCCTGGATGTTCTGTATCTTCCCTCCAGGCCTCAGCAGGAGTTAAACTCTTCCCTCTCATCTCTTCTTATCACCATCTCTCCTCTTTCTGCTGAGGCAGGAGTTCGATTTTCACCCCGGAGACGCTTCCTCTGTTCAAACCATCAGACTGAGTCAACACCGAACCGGACCGTTAATTATGCCGGCTGCAGAAAACACACACAGAGGAGGAAGGAGAGAGAGGAGTTTACAGACATGCAAAGAAAGAAAGAAAGAGTGAGTGTTTCCGAGGGCGGAGGGCGAGCGAGGGAGATAAGATGTGAACATCTGCTTCTGCTCTGCACCTGCTCTGATTCTCAATGAGGAGCAAATAGTCGGAATATTTCAAAGTCAAATAAAAGAGTTGAAATTGAGACTTTATCTTTTATTCATCAAAAGACTCGAAATTAACTTTATTTTTTATCGCATCTTTCATACAAACATGCGCTTCAATGAGCGGGATTTAAAGTACACACACACACACACACACACACAAACACACACATACATACACACACTACAAAAGACTAAAGATGGAGGGAATTATTGTCGATAATACCACAAACGTCTTCTATACATATTCCTGATCATCTTATCGTCTTTATTTTCCAATCTAATTTCTGTGTTGTCATAAACAAGATGGACACAATATAAAATATAGAAACGCCTCCATGAACGATGTGTCATGTGTCCGCACCTCCTCCCAATATCTAGAGATGAGTTGAATAGAAATAAGTGTTTTGAGATTTTACTTTGGTTCACGTCCCATCAGCCAACCTGGAGGAGGCGTGGCCTATAGTGCAGCCAGGCAGCCGTTATGTCGTCCATCTTTATTCATAAACTAAGAACAAGTGAAAGACTTTTCAAACTCTTATTGTGAAACTCTGACTGACGACTCAGCTGATTTATAATCGTGTCCACCACGATGCTGCGGAGGGTTTTAACATTTTGATTGTTGCAGATCCGGTCGTCCTGCGTGTTTCTTCCCGACTCAGCAGCTTTGCAGCGGCGGACAAAGCCCTGGATTTAAAATCTGGAGCCGAGCTTTGTTTCCATCGACGTGAAAATCATCGATCTCCCATCGGAGCAGCTTGTTCTCAGGCGAGTGAACATCTGCACCGTCAGAGAACTTCACCCTAGGAACAGCTACGTCATATTCACCCACCACGTCGTTGGGCTTTATGCATTTATTACCTGAAGGCCACGATCTGAAGTGGTGGAGTCACACAAAGGGTTTTCATTTGGCTGCAATTTGCAACATCACCACTAGAGGTCACAAAATCCTACACAATGAACCTTTAAAACCGTCCTCCCCTGACAATCCAAACCATGCTAACATGTTTCCTTGGTGATTTACTTTATGATAAAAGACACAAATTGAGTGTTATCTCTTGAAAGCTGCTGTAAACGAACTCCCGTTTGAAAAATGCATATTTTTATGCAATTTTTAAGATGGTGAGGTGAATTCCTTCCTGACAAACCTTATGAATATGTATTTCCTGTGAAACATAGAAGAGTTGTGGGAGGTGGAACCAGCTGCTGGAGGAGGACGTGTCTCCTCTGGTTCACAGACGTCATCATGAAACTGTCCTCCTGATGAACCCACATCCCACTGATCTCCCGCTGTGTAGCTACCACAGGTCGGGATGATTTACATGCGTGTCTATTAACATGTCTCCTGATGTGTGTGTCTACACGCGTGTTGGCGTGTGACCTGGCGGAGGGTCGGAGCTTTGATACGAGGCCAACAGCCGACTCAGCGCTCCGCCATGTGGAAGCAGGCCGAGGCGGCGTCTGGACGGAGAGATTAGAGAATGAAGGACTGATAACTGGGAGCCGGAGGGGCAGAGGGAGCAGAGGATCACAACCCAGAGGAGCTGCAGCAGAGAGGGGGGGTGGAAAGAGGAGGAGAGGGAAGAGGAGGAGAGGGAAGAGGGGGAGAGGGAAGGAGCAGAGATCAACAGTTTTACTTTACAATCCAGTTCCGAGCTCGAGTAGAAACCAGGTAAACACAACCGGGCGACAGTAAAAGCTTCATTGAGCTGCTGGGACTGATGTGAAGTTTAAACATGAAGAGGAATACAAAGAAATATAGATTTTCTTTTTAAAAAATCACTTAAGACAGTTTCAGGAATTTCTCTCTGATTCAAGATGAAGTTTGAGCTTTAGGATGGTGACATTTAATGTTTTAACATATATGTTGTACAGTCTCTTGTATATTCTGTATCTACTTATCACTCACAAGATAGTTTAAGGAATTTTTTACTGAAATACAATTAAAAATACAGACAAGACTCTGATTTAAGATGAAATGTGAGCTTTAGGATGATGAAATACTAATATTTAATGGATTATCATACATTTTGTACAGTATCTTATATATTCTGAAATGTTCAAGTGGCTCCATCAAAGGAAATTATTCTATATTTTGTCCCGTTCATTATTTAACACAATCTTCGCTCAATTCAGTTTTCAATCTCCATTAAAATGTTAACGATTATTCTTTGGATTCAAACATTTGTCGGACAGAAAGTTTGATCTGAAAGACTTTCTAAAAGTTAAATAAAGTCTTAGTTGAACTGTAACTTTGAAACTCTTTCATTTTAAAAGCGTCTTACACGTTCTTCAGTGAGATTCTTTTTCTCTGACTCAGCGTCTTTCTGCTAAAGGTCGAGATTCTTGGACCAGATTCAAACGAGAAGCTTTATGCAAAACACGACGACCTTCATCCTCACAAGGTCAGATCTACATTTTTATGACATTATCTGATTGATAATTATCTGTTTGTGCAGCAGGTCCAGCCTCTGACCTTAAACCTTTTACAAAACATTACATTACATTGAATTTATCGAAAGCGATTCACAATAAGTGCATCAAACATGAGGGAACGAACCCAGAACAACAAGTATCTAGAAAGTACAATGTCTTCACACCATGTGATTTATCGTCATGACGATACCCCCCCTCCCCCTTGTCTGACCCATCTATGTTCATAAACCAGCTCAGGGCAGCATGTAGAATGAATCTTTAAAATATCAATTTCCCTTCACCTTGAGTGAACCATAAACCTGCAGAGCTTGATAACCTGGAGCAGGAGGAGGAGGAGGAGGAGGAGGAGGAGGAGGAGGAGGAGGAGGAGGAGGAGGAGGAGGAGCAGGAGCAGGAGCCGGAGGAGGAGGAGGAGGAGGAGGAGGAGGAGGAGGAGGAGGAGGAGGAGGAGGAGGAGCAGGAGCAGGAGCAGGAGCAGGAGCAGGAGCATGAGCAGGAGGAGGAGGAGGAGGAGGAGGAGGAGGAGGAGCAGGAGCAGGAGCAGGAGCAGGAGGAGGAGCAGGAGCAGGAGCAGGAGCAGGAGGAGGAGGAGGAGGAGGAGGAGGAGGAGGGCAGGAGGGGCAGGAGGAGGAGGAGGAGGAACAGGAGCAGGAGCAGGAGCAGGAGCAGGAGCAGGAGCAGGAGCAGGAGCAGGAGCAGGAGGAGGAGCAGGAGGAGCAGGAGCAGGAGCAGGAGCAGGAGCAGGAGCAGGAGCAGGAGCAGGAGCAGGAGGAGGAGGAGGAGGAGGAGGAGGGCAGGAGGAGCAGGAGGAGCAGGAGCAGGAGCAGGAGCAGGAGCAGGAGCAGGAGCAGGAGCAGGAGCAGGAGCAGGAGCAGGAGGAAGAGGAGGAGCAGGAGGAGCAGGAGCAGGAGCAGGAGCAGGAGCAGGAGCAGGAGCAGGAGCAGGAGGAGGAGGAGGAGGAGGAGGAGCAGGAGCAGGAGCAGGAGCAGGAGCAGGAGCAGGAGCAGGAGCAGGAGCAGGAGCAGGAGCAGGAGGAGGAGCAGGAGGAGCAGGAGCAGGAGCAGGAGCAGGAGCAGGAGCAGGAGGAGGAGGAGGAGGAGGAGGAGGGCAGGAGGAGCAGGAGGAGCAGGAGCAGGAGCAGGAGCAGGAGCAGGAGCAGGAGCAGGAGCAGGAGCAGGAGGAAGAGGAGGAGCAGGAGGAGCAGGAGCAGGAGCAGGAGCAGGAGCAGGAGCAGGAGCAGGAGCAGGAGCAGGAGCAGGAGGAGGAGGAGGAGGAGGAGGAGCAGGAGCAGGAGCAGGAGCAGGAGCAGGAGCAGGAGCAGGAGCAGGAGCAGGAGCAGGAGCAGGAGGAGGAGCAGGAGGAGCAGGAGCAGGAGCAGGAGCAGGAGCAGGAGCAGGAGCAGGAACAGGAGCAGGAGCAGGAACAGGAGCAGGAGCAGGAGCAGGAGCAGGAGCAGGAGCAGGAGCAGGAACAGGAGCAGGAGGAGGAGCAGGAACAGGAGCAGGAGCAGGAACAGTGAGGTTAGATCTAGGGAATTAAAATGCTGGGATAAAGTTTCATTCTCTCCCATTGTTTTAATTGGCCCTGAATCTTCTCTTATAGCGTTAAATCTCTTCTCAAATATATAAAACTAATCATGTTTTTTCAAGGATCCTAAAATGAAGTGTAGTGAAGAGGCTGCAGTGAAAAACTACTCAAAAAAAAACTGGTCTTGAAAATCATTATACAGGCCAATTATCAACTCGTTATTATTATTAATGTGCGTTTTATATCAAATGTGTTTAATAATATTCAGAGTGTTTTCTGTGTCGAGAGCCATTCAGAACTTTAAAGAGTTCTTTCCGGATCCAGGTCCTTGAACCAAGTGAGGGGGAAATCTGTTTAATCCTGTGGACAAATTGGCAGAACTCAAAATCATGAATGTCACAAACTGGGACGGACTTCCAGCTTCTCTGACATTTCTCCACATCTCTTATGTGAGATGTTGTGATAATGAATCAAAGCCTGGAGCTGGATCCGATCCCAGTCGACAGCCTGTCAGTGTCGGACTGGGCAGAGGAGTTTAGAGTCAGT
>NC_083649.1:2860405-3027905 GCF_963576545.1 Limanda limanda | reverse complement strand
ACGTCTTCCTCTGACTCAGAGGTGACGTCATGTCTATCAGATGATCATCAATTATTATTCTCAATATCAAAAGATGCAGATATATACAAATTTTCTGACCAATAGAAGCTTTTCAATGGTTTTCAGGGGAAATCTTGGAAAATGTGTTTTTCAGACTATTGTATTGTCGACTTTGACCTTTCACTGAACAGCTTCAAACACACACACACACACACACCAACACAACTGTTTTTGCACTCGTACAGATTCATCAAGTACAACAGGTCACTGGTTAAACAGGACTTTGGCAGTTTGGTATATTTTCTTTATTTCTTTATTTCTTTATTTCTTTATTTCTCTATTTCTTTATTTCTTTATTTCTTTATTTCTTTATTTCTTTATTTCTTTATTTCTTTATTTCTTTATTTCTTTATTTCTATTCCAGATCACGTTTCCTCATGATATTGACAAATCAAACTGAATTACTCTTCCACAAACTGTCGCCTTTAGAGCAACAGCATCATTGATTCTTCTTCGTCCTGTCAACACTCGGACTCGAATCCGTTTGTTTCATCATCACCTCGTCCTCGTCTGTTTATCACAGATTAAGTTAAAGCAACACAAACAACATTTGCTTGAAGGTAATTTATATATTTGCTGATATGTTTCCGTTCACACGGGGACGAGGTCGTTTCATTTGCAGGGAAATTAATTTTTTTCTTTCTGCTAACGTCCTTTACCCCCCCCTCGTTGGTATCGGACCCCAGGAGAAGGGGGGGGGGGAGGGAGAGCGAGATGGGAGTCATTGGAGCACATGCATTATGTATCATATCCTACAGTGAAGAGGACAGCGGCGCTGCGAGTGGGGCCGAGGGCGGCCGAGGGGGGGGGGGGGGGCAGCCAGGTGATGGCGCTGAATGCTAATGAGGGAGCCGCATTCCGCTGGAAGGTGAATCTGATTCAAAGAGCTGGTGAACACCGGGCAGTGCTGGTATCAGCGAAAACACACAAAGTGAAGCACGGTAAAGAAACACACAACAGGAGATTTGGCGGATTTTCTGAAGATTAAACATTTGTTTACTAATAAAGAGCTGAGTCATGATGGTGCAGAGGAAATGTTAAACATTAATATCGGACACGTCCTTTTTGTCCAACCGGCCTTTTCAGCAGAGCCCATGTTGAAACAGGGAGATGAGTTGTGTTGACATCAGGACAATCTGGACTTTTCCTTCTGTGACAAGACAAAACCAGATTCTTGTGGTTAAACAGTGAGTTAGAGGAGAGTCAGACTTTATGTCCCAGTTTGGACGTAAGTCAATAGTATCTGAACCCTGGTTTGTCCTTGTTACTCCTGATCTGGTTTTATTATTTGTTATTTTATTATGTGTGAAATCCTCCAGCTTGTTTTCCAGCAGGTGAATAATCGAGACGTGAAGATTCACCTGCACAACGATCCAGCGACTTGGCTTTAGTCGTCCAGATCAAATCGCAATGAGTCGTCGTTTCTCAAATTCTATTCCAGAACCTGAGTTCATTTTCTTCTCGCTCCGAAGACAAGAAGAGACACTTCTGTCTTGTTTTTGCAAATTTTGTAAATGTCCCCCCGATGAAAGCCTGTCTTCTTTTCATGCAGTAGATATTTAGGGGGTTTATTAGATTATTATTAGAGGATATTCTCACACATTGGCGTCATGGCTAAAGCTTTACAACCAAATAAAAATCTAAAAACTGAATATAGAATCTCAAAAATATGAAGAAACGACATATGAAACACATTAATGCACAGAATGAGTTGAGAAACAAGATGATTGAGATGTTTTGAACCAACGTGTGAGACGATCATCAATTCACCAAATTACTGGCTGAAGTTTCCTCCTCCCTCCAGCAGAGATGAAGAGACTCAGTGTTTCCTTTACTCTGTCGTTACTGTAAATCTATGTTGTATTGACAAACCATGAGAGGAAGCGATGCATGAAATACACATAACGATTAATCACAACACAACCCCTGTGTGAGCCAGACCACAGCGCTTCATCCACTCAGCTTCCTGATGAGGTGTCGTGCAAATATACTTGAAGTACACAGATAAACTGGCCAGATAAGACAAGCTCAAGTATTATTTCATATCATGAATTATTAGTAAATAAACAAGTTAATATAATAAATACTGCTGTAAACACATTGTAGTCAGATGTCCACATAACACGGAACATAAACAAGATATTTACACATTCTGTTTATTTATACATTTGTAATATAATCAGCGAGAAAACTGATTTTTGTCGATTACATTTATTTTTTGATGTCTGATATTTTAGTTCTGCAGTGATTATTTCCTTTTGGGTTTATTTGTAAATGTCTTTAAAATATCAATTATTTAATTGTTTTTATTTGCTCATTAACAGGAAAGTCTGGACCTTAGTACAAGTTTTTTCACAACACAAAAGGTAACAAGTCCCAGTCTGTAGTGCTCTGCTCAATTAAACGTAAATAATATTTATGAGATTCATGTAAATATAGAGAAGAGTGGAAAGTTTTACATCATTGTTGATCGAGCCAGCAGAGACGTCCCCTGAAGACGGTAAAGAGCTGACGTGGTTTGATGGAGAGTGACAATGAAAAGACGGATAACGACAGAGGACGGAGGACGAGGACCCCGACCTCGGCCAACGATCAGATGAGCGGCTGTGTGGGAAAATGGAAAATCTTCTTTAATAAGCTGCTGCGGCTGTGAAGACTTCGCGCGGTGGAGTAAACCCGGAGGTGACCTGATCTCGAAGAGGAGCACTCCAGCGATGAAGAGCTGACGGAGCTGAAGGTGAAGTGAGACACTAAACACTGTGTTCAGTCCATTCACCCGTTAACATGTGAAGACGTGACCTTTGAGCAGCTGAGTGCAAACAACACCGAGAAGCCCGCCACGCTTTATTCATCATGTACATTACTTTTAAAATCCCTTTGAATACCACGGTTATGGATTCATAATGGTTTCATGCCTTTTTGTTTAATGTTGCTCTAATGTAACTTAGTGTGGAGGTTGATGAGGAGGATTGGATTGAATTGTTTTATTGAACTATAAAATGTGAATCTGCTGATGATTTGTTGTTTCTTTCTGTAGAAAGGACGTAAGAGTCTCCGGTCTACTGCCCCTGACCTTCTTCCTTTTCTTACTCATCTTATCAACACTTCCCTCTCAAATGGCTGTTTCCCTAATTCTCTGAAGGAGGCGAGAGTAAATCCTCTCCTGAAGAAACCCACCCTCGACCCGTTTGCAGTAAATAACTACAGACCTGTCTCTCTTCTTCCCTTTGTTTCCAAAACTCTCGAGCGAGCGATCTTTAATCAACTCTCCTCCTATCTGAACCACAATAATCTTCTTGACCCTCGCCAGTCTGGTTTCAAGGCAGGTCACTCAACTGAGACTGCCCTCCTTGCTGTCTCTGAGCAGCTTCACACTGCTAGAGCAGATTCTCTCTCCTCTGTCCTTATCCTTCTAGACCTCTCTGCTGCATTTGACACAGTGAACCACCAGATCCTGATCTCATCCCTTCAGGACCTGGGTATCTCAGGCTCTGCTCTCTCCCTGCTCTCTTCCTACCTCAACGAACGCACTTATCGGGTAACTTGGAGAGGATCTGTTTCTGAACCTTGTCCTCTCACTACTGGGGTCCCTCAAGGTTCGGTCCTGGGTCCTCTCCTCTTTTCTTTGTACACCAACACTCTCGGCTCTGTCATTCACTCACATGGCTTTTCCTACCATAGCTATGCTGATGACACCCAACTAATCCTGTCTTTTCCCCGATCAGAAACACAGGTAGCAGCACGAATCGTGGATGACCGCTCACCACCTGAAGATTAACCTTGACAAGACTGAACTACTTTTCCTTCCAGGGACAAACTCTCCCACCCATGACCTGACTATTAACTTTGACAACTCCGTGCTGACCCCCACTCAGACTGCTAGGAACCTGGGTGTGACACTCGACTGCCAACTCTCCCTTTCTGCCAACATTTCTGCAACAACCCGGTCCTGTAGATTCATGCTTTACAACATCCGGAGAATACGCCCCCTTCTCACTCAGAAGGCGGTGCAGGTTCTGGTCCAGGCCCTGGTCATCTCACGCCTCAACTACTGTAACTCCCTCCTGGCAGGTCTACCTGCTACTGCCATCCGACCTTTGCAGCTCATCCAGAATGCAGCAGCTCGACTGGTTTTTAACCTAAATTCACTCGCACTACTCCGCTCCTCCGCTCCCTACACTGGCTACCAGTGGCTGCCCGCATCCGGTTCAAAACACTAGTACTCGCATACCATTCTGTGAACAGATCAGGTCCAGTTTACATCCAGGACATGGTCAAACACTACACACCAGCACGTTCACTCCGCTCTGCTTCAGCTAAACGACTCGTTGCTCCTTCACTGCGAGCTAAACACTCATCAAAATCACGACTGTTTGCTGTCCTAGCTCCTAAATGGTGGAATGAGCTCCCACTCGACATCCGGACATCTGAAAGTTTACACATCTTCCGCCGAAAACTAAAAACACACCTCTTCCGACTGTACCTTGAATAAAAAAAAAAACTAAAAAAAACACACTAACCACTTTTGAAACTAACACTTTGGTAGCACTAAAATGGCACTTACTTATAGCACTTTGTAGTTTTGTTCCCTCAGGGTTGATGCACTTATTGTAAGTCGCTTTGGATAAAAGCGTCAGCTAAATGAAATGTAATGTAATGTAATGTAAGAGTCCAGCAGAAACGACAGGGACAATTGTGAAATGAGGTTTGGGTTTGGATCCGGTTCGCTCACATGTCTGTAATCCAGGTAAAACACCGTGATCGGGTCGGGCTCGGTTCGTTATATCTGGCTTCGGACAGAGATTAACACAAGTTGAGTTATAGTTCGGTAGTTTACTGGAGGAATTCTAAACTCGACTGAAGAAGCAAAACGTCTGTTAACTCAGGAACTTCACCTGGAGAGATGATGGGAAAAGAAACAGGTTGGCTGAACTCGACAAGGACACAAGTGAGGTCAGAATAATAACTTTATCTCCACAGAATGAGGAGATCTGGTCCAGGGAGGGTTTGTGTCAGCAGCTGGTTCTGCTCTCACCACCGGAGAGGAGGTTTAAATTCAACTTGGTTTTCTAACATGTGATCCGTTACTGCTGAGGACAGAGTTTGTGAACTGCCATAAGTTTAACTCCCACCTTCACCTGCACCTATTAGACGGTACTAGCTGTCAATCACACTGTGGAGACTTGAAACTAGAGACTGAGACATTATCTCCTTCATGTTTCCTGACGTTATAAAGTGAGAAGTAGAGACACTTTCTATAGAAACTACCAGTGGAGTCGCCCCCTGCTGGTCAGAGAGAGAAGACAGGCTTCAGGGTTGGCTTCACTTTAAGAAGCCGGAGTTTACATCCATTTTAATTTACAGTCTATGATCAAGACCCATTGATTCATCCGATATTACTCTTTCTAAAACAGAACATGGAATCACCAGCTTCAACAGACAAAGTTCTGGAAGTTTAGTTTTAATAAAGTCATTGCCGAGGACTTTTCAAACTGAATGTCAGACCAACAACCCGTGTGAGCCTGAACAAAACCCGACGCAGTAAATCCTCTGCATGCAGCCGTGTTCGCCGTGCGATGCGTTAGCAATGCTAAGATGAAGCTGTAATGGAAGACGATAAGAAAATGCTTCTTACTTCTTTATAACGTCTGTAAACATTTTCATATAAAGTCAAATAGGCGACAAGACAACACTGGGATGTGGAAACTAATATTTTTGTTCACATTGAATGTATCGAATGTCCAAATTGCATCAAACTCAGCTCTGAACTATTTCAACCATCACAAGATTTGATGTCATCAGTGTCTTCATAGTTTGAGTTTGATAATAAAGTTGAACAGTGGCGCTCCTCCCACAGTTCTCAGTTTAATATGTTTCAGTCAGACAACTCACGCAGCAGTAGAACAGGTTTAGCTGTCGGCGCGTCTAGCCTCCAACTTAATCTGTCCGTCACATGACTACAAGGGGGGGGGAGGGGCTGAAGCAACTGGAAGCAGTACTGCAGCAGCAGCAGTACGAGCAAAGGGGATCATGGCAAATGTCTCTCAGTGTCACGAATCCACCCTCTTATTAATATTTTCATTTGTCCTATCATAAGTTTTGCATACTAATCCATTTGTCATTTCAGAACTCAGCCACTCCCCTCCTGCTCTGCACTTCCTCGTTCCTCAGATCCCTTCACCGGCCCCACCCACAGACACACCTGTCTTCCATCTAATCATTAGTCTCCCCAGTATATCTGCCTGCCTGTTTCCTTTGTCCTCTGCAAGATCGTTTATTGTGTTCATACCTGACCTTCCAGTGTTTTTCCTCCTGACTTATCTTCTGCCCGATCCCCATCGGGACCTGCCTGCTATTTCCCTGGACTTCCCTTTTGCCTGCTCCTTGTCAGATCTGTTTGTAACCGGACTGACTGCCTGGCTCCTGACCCCTGCTACGTTTAATAAACCCAGAACTTTGCTCATTCCCACTCTGCTTCAGTGTCGTTGCTGTTGGGTTCACGCCTGCCATTCTGCCGGCCCTGACACTCAGGTGAAATAGGCCACCTGATAAACTGGGTGTGTATTATATATGGTTGTGCAGGGTGAGGTCACATGATGTAAGTCACATGATTATCCACCTGCCATCAGACTGTTGAACACTCACTGGCCCTGACACAACTATGCTTCACATATTTATACTGTAGTTACGTTGATATATGTTTTTGGAGCACACGGCAAAGTAAGAATTGCATTGTACAGGACTGTATGTATGACGAATAAAACACTTTGATTATTTTATATGATAAAATAGCAAAAGATGAGCAGTAGCATAATGTCTCTAAAAGGATATAAATAGATAAGACTATTGAAATGATGTTTATTGTCCTTACTAACGAGTGCTGGTAACTCTTCAGACCAGCCAGTCAGTCTGGTTCTACTGGTTTGACTTCCCTTCACTGAGTTCAAGCTGTTCTGGAATTTGACATCGTGTCAAGAACTCAGTCGTCCTCCACCTTGAAAACACAAAAAATACACAACATGTTTGAGTCCATGGCAACAAATCACATTAACTTTGTTTTATTCCACAGAAACATGTTAAATTATTGATGCCAGTCTCGTGTCTGTATGAAGCTGCAGTTCAGACGTGGATTATAAACACTGTAAACATGTAAAAGTTTCAAATTAAATTATCAGAATTTAAGGCGTTAAAACCTTAAAATACTATGTAGAGTCTTAATTATGTTAACATTCTTTTAAAGCTATTCCTGCCACACTTTAAATTAGGGTTTCCTTTTTTAGGAGGAATGTTTTGGCCGCATGTTTAGTTTGTAATGTGTCCATTCTGTACTCAAACACACAGTAAATGTCATGTTCAGTCAGGAAGACTTTCTCTCTCTCCTTTGTTCACAGTTCGTGTTCACAGTCATCCAATCATATTGTGTCTGTTCTCCTCTCTGTGGTTGTCAGCTGTCATTTCAGTGATTGGCTGCGCACCCCCCCCCCCCCCCCCCCCCACACCAGTCAAACCAGTCTCTGTGTCAGAGCTCTGAACATTTCCTCGTTCACAACAATCTCCAGTGGGCAGTTTCCTATACATGTGGTTTCAACGGTGATGACATCACAAGGGGGTCTAAACCCCAAACATGCTCTTATTTATATCACATCAATTAAATCTCTTTATTGCACAATATTAAACAGTGGAGGGTTAATCAAACTGAGAATCTAACTAGTATTTTAGTGAAGGAGAAAGTTGATCTGGTTCCAAGAAACCCGCCTCACCTGACCTATGACTCATCTACCAACATCAACATCTCTCACACAGACACACACAGCTCCTCCGACTGGACCGTTGAGAACACTTGTGAAGCGTCACTGAAGAGAAGCAGAGTCTCTGAAGAAGTTTCTCTTGAAGTTTTTTTGTCAAAAAGCTTTTGTTTTTTAACCATGGCGTGTGAAGGCAAGGTGTCTGATGAGAGGATAACAGAGGTCCTGATCACGATGGGCATTGAGGAGGAGCTGAAAGACAGACCCTTAGAGGACGTCTCGTCCCTCACCCTCGATGCTGTGGAAGTACAGAATGAGCAGGAGAAAGCGGTTGTGAAGAAGATCCGCGCAGTGGTCCAAAAAATTGGTGACAAACTAAAGGAAGACAAGGAGATCCAAGATGACATAAAGGGGATTGAAAAACACTTCCAGCAGGGCGAAGTTGAAGAGGCCAACCAGATGTTTAAGGAGATGTTTAAGGAGATGTTTCGCGGTGGCATCACCTGGGAGAAGATTGTTATTTCACTCTATGTTGTTGGCAAGGTGTTAGGCACAATAGGCATAATGACGGCTCTGTATCCATATGTGAAGCTGATCCTGAAGTGGACTCTGGACTTTTTCAAAAATGCTCTCCTGGGCTGGATTCTTGAACAAGGAGGATGGATCTGCTGTTCGGTTCTGTCATGAGCTCTCACAGAGGAGACCTTCATCCCAGAAGAGGTCTTCATCACAGAGGAGGTCTTCATCACAGAGGAGGTCTTCTAATCATCTTCTTCACCTGCATGGCCCTCTGAATCTTCATCAGCTGTTGACTCTGAGCCGCACCTTGTTGCTGTGAAGATGATTCAAACAAGAATCCTTTTCTCTCTGCTCCTGCTCTTGTCTTGTGAGACCCTGCTACACCTTGTTCTGTGCTGCTTGTTTTCTGTGGGGAGAGGCATCGTTAAATGAAACCTGAAAATCATACAAAAACATGTTAATCCTACCGAGTTATTAAGATTGATTCTATTATTAATAATTTTTTTCCATCAAATCAAACTGAATTTGCTTTATTACTGTTCACGTGTGTGGTCTATATAACTTTAATGATTTAGGGAACTGCTGTTATTTTCTCTACATTACATGTTGGCTGCTTCAGGATCTGATCAGCAACCGACTTAATCTTCAAAAACAATCTCTGTAATTCAGATCAATATGAAGCATTTCAACAAAATGAATGTTGTTCTTTTACTTGGATGGAGATCATCATCTTTGAAGTGTTTCTGTGTGAAATAAAAAATTACAATCGTCACTTTTTTGTTCTATTTTTATTCACATTGAATGTATCTAATGTCCAAATTGCACCAAACTCAGCTCTGATGTGGGATGATGGCTTAGGTTTCCTGTTAATATGTTTCAGTCAGACAACTCACACTCAAACGTTTAATGCAGCAGTAGAACAGGTTTAGTGTTCGGCGTCTAGGCTCCAAACTTCATTGTACCGAACTGCATATATGACGAATAAAACAGTTTGAACTTTGATTATTTGATTTGATAAAATAGCAAAAGATGAGCAGTAGCACAATGTCTCTAAAACGATATAAATAGATAAGACTATTGAATTGATGCTTATTGTCTTTACTAACGAGTGCTGGTTACTCTTCAGACCAGCCAGTCAGTCTGGGTCTACTGGTTTGACTTCACTTCACTGAGTTCAAGCCGTTCTGGAGTTTGACATCGTGTCAAGAACTCATTCGTCCTCACCCTTGAAAACCGAAAACAAAAAATACACAACATGTTTGAGTCCATGGCAACAAATCACATTAACTTTGCTTTATTCCACAGGAAGATATTTAAACATTGATGCAAGTCTCGTGTCTGTATGAAGCTGCAGTTCAGACGTGGATTATAAACACTGTAAACACGTCAAAGTTTCAAATTAAATTAAATTTAAGGCCTTAAAAGATGAAAGTACAATGTACAGTCTTAAATATGTTGACATTCATCTAAAGCTATTCCTGTCACACTTTGAAATTAGGGTTTACTTTTTCATGACAAATGTTTTGGCCGCATGTTTAGTTTGTAATGTGTCCATGTTCTGTACTTTGTCTCAACCACACAGATGTCAAGTTCAGTCAGGAAGACTTTCTCTGTCTCCTTCGTTCACAGTTCGGGTTCACAGTGGTTGTCAGCTGTTATTTCAGTGATTGGCTGCGAACCCCCCCCCCCCCCCCCTCACCAGTCAAACCAGTCTCCGTGTCAGAGTCCTGGTCCAGACCAGCTGAGACACTCAGGTCCTGAACATTTCCTCGGTCACAACAATCACCTCCAGTGTCTCAGTGGGCAGTTCCCTATACATGTGGTTATGACCCCTTTCAACGGTGATGACATCACAAGGGGGTCTCAGCCCCAAACACACTCTTATTTATATCACATCATTTAAATCTCTTTGTGTTTGGAAATGTGTTCTGTTCATTCTTCAAATCAGAACAATTTATTGCACAATATTAAACGAGTAGAGGGTTAAACGAACTGAGAATCAAACTGGTATTTTAGTGAGAGAGAAAGTTGATCTGGATCCAAGAAACCTGCCTCACCTGACTTATGACTCATCTATTAACATCAACATCTCTCTTTCTGAGAACACACACACACACACACACACACACACACACACACACACAGCTCCTCCGACTGGACCGTTGAGAACACTTGTTAAGCGTCACTGAAGAGAAGCAGAGTCTCTGAAGAAGTTTCTCCTGAAGTTTTTGATCAAAAAGCTTTAATTTTTTCACAATGGCGTGTGGAGGCAAGGAGTATGATGAGACCATAACAGAAGCCCTGATCAGGAAGATCATTAAGGAGGAGCTAAACGATAGACCCCTAGAGGACGATGGTGTGGAAGTACTAAATAAGCAGAAGAAAGAGTTTGTGGAGGAGCTGAGCGCAGTGGTCCGCGAAATTGGTGAGAAATTAAACGATGACAAGAAGATCCAAGATAGAATAGCGTGGCTTGCCCAAAACTTCAAGCTGAGCAGTGTTGAAAAAGCCAACAAGACGTTTAAGGAAATGTTTCATGAGCTGTTTCAGGCTGACATCACCTGGGGAAAGATTGTTAGTTTACTCTATGTTGTTGGCAAGGTTGCAGGCATAATGGTAGACAGCATGACGGCTCTGTGTGCGTCAGTGAAGCATATCCTGAATTGGACTTTGGACTTTTTCAAAAATAATCTCCTGGGCTGGATTCTGGAACAAGGAGGATGGATCTGCTGTTGTGTTCAGTCAGAGGAGGTCTTCTAATCATCTTCTTCACCTGCTTGGCCCTCTGAATCTTCATCAGCTGTTGACTCTGAGCCGCACCTTGTTGCTGTGAAGATGATTCAAACAAGAATCCTTTTCTCTCTGCTCCTGCTCTTGTCTTGTGAGACCCTGCTACACCTTGTTCTGTGCTGCTTGTTTTCTGTGGGGAGAGGCTTCGTTAAATGAAACCTGAAAATCATACAAAAACATATTAATCCTACTGAGTAATTAAGATTGATTCACTGATTAATCATTTTTTTCCAAACTGAATTTGCTTTATTACTGTTCACGTGTGTGGTCTATATAACTTTAATGATTTAGGGAACTGCTGTTATTTTCTCTACATTACATGTTGGCTGCTTCAGGATCTGATCAGCAACCGACTTAATCTTCAAAAAACAATCTCTGTAATTCAGATCAATATGAAGCATTACAACAAAATGAATGTTGTTCTTTTACTTGGATGGAGATCATCATCTTTGAAGTGTTTCTGTGTGAAATAAAAAATTACAATCGTCACTTTTTTGTTCTATTTTTATTCACATTGAATGTATCTAATGTCCAAATTGCACCAAACTCAGCTCTGATGTGGGATGATGGCTTAGGTTTCCTGTTAATATGTTTCAGTCAGACAACTCACACTCAAACGTTTAATGCAGCAGTAGAACAGGTTCAGTGTTCGGCGTCTAGGCTCCAAACTTCATTGTACCGAACTGCATATATGACGAATAAAACAGTTTGAACTTTGATTATTTGATTTGATAAAATAGCAAAAGACGAGCAGTAGCACAATGTCTCTAAAACGATATAAATAGATAAGACTATTGAATTGATGCTTATTGTCTTTACTAACGAGTGCTGGTTACTCTTCAGACCAGCCAGTCAGTCTGGTTCTACTGGTTTGACTTCACTTCACTGAGTTCAAGCCGTTCTGGAGTTTGACATCGTGTCAAGAACTCATTCGTCCTCACCCTTGAAAACCGAAAACAAAAAATACACAACATGTTTGAGTCCATGGCAACAAATCACATTAACTTTGCTTTATTCCACAGGAAGATATTTAAACATTGATGCAAGTCTGGTGTCTGTATGAAGCTGCAGTTCAGACGTGGATTATAAACACTGTAAACACGTCAAAGTTTCAAATTAAATTAAATTTAAGGCCTTAAAACATGAAAGTAAAGTCTTAAATATGTTGATTCATCTAAAGCTATTCCTGCCACAAAATTAGAATTTACTTTTTCATGACAAATGTTTTGGCCGCATGTTTAGTTTGTAATGTGTCCATGTTCTGTACTTTGTCTCAACCACACAGATGTCAAGTTCAGTCAGGAAGACTTTTCCTGTCTCCCTCGTTCACAGTTCGGGTTCACAGTGGTTGCCACCTGTTATTTCAGTGATTGGCTGCGACAACCCCCCCCCCCCCTCACCAGTCAAGCCAGTCTCCGTATCAGAGTCCTGGTCCAGACCAGCTGAGACACTCAGGTCCTGAACATTTCCTCGGTCACAACAATCACCTCCAGTGACTCAGTGGGCAGTTCCCTATACATGTGGTTATGACCCCTTTCAACGGTGATGACATCACAAGGAGGTCTCAGCCCCAAACACACTCTTATTTATATCACATCATTTAAATCTCTTTGTGTTTGTAAATGTGTTCTGTTCATTCTTCAAATCAGAACAATTTATTGCACAATATTAAACGAGTAGAGGGTTAAACGAACTGAGAATCAAACTGGTATTTTAGTGAGAGAGAAAGTTGATATGGATCCAAGAAACCTGCCTCACCTGACTTATGACTCATCTATTAACATCAACATCTCTCTTTCTGAGAACACACACACACACACACACACACACACACACACACACACACACACACACACACACAGGCCCCCGGGGCTCCGCTCCCCGCCCCGCTCACTCGCTCAGAGATACAGTGAGATCAGAGCACGTTCTCGTTAAGCAGCTGGTCAGTGACTGACCGGCTGCTTCACGAACTGCTTAACTGACAGCACTAGTTTTTTGGTTTGAGAAAAACACCTGTTTAGTCAGATTTAGTTTTTCTTACTCATAAAACGGTAAAATCTAGTTTTTTCAAGGTTTTGGCCCACCTCAGTGGCGCCCCCCATAGGTTTGCATTGGGCTATGGTAGTGGAGTTCAAGACCTTTCCAAAACAGTTCATACCATGTCTGTTGCATATTTAGTTTCCATCCTTTAAGCCATCAAAACTGACTCTGGTGCAAGGTTCAAGGTCATCCCTGAGGAGCAAGAGCCATCCACAATTTTCCCACTGACATAATGTTACTCCCGAGGTCAAGATCTTAACGAAGATGTATTTGCTTTTGTCCCACGACAAAGTTTGGATTTCATCTTGCTCCAAACACAGGCCCTCTCAGGTGTTTCTTCTCAGACCCCATCGAGGTCCAAGCTGGACCAAATCTGTCCAATATGTTTGAAGTGGAATTAAATGGCCAAATATGGTCAAAATATGTATGTTTGCTTTATACACAATCATATGTTTTACTTTGGACCAAGTTAGAGACATCTTTGTTCATTAACTACCCAATTTCTCACACCCCAGCCTCAGACTGTTACCCTCCTCCCCTCTGGGAGGCGCTACAGGGTCCTCCGTTCCCGGACCAGCAGGTTCAGGAACGTTTACTTCCTGCGGCTGTCACCCTGCTGAATCCCCGTGGTGCAGAGTTCATATTTATTTTTCATATTAGGGTTAGGGTAAGATGAATGTCCGCCATGTTTTTTGTTTTCACGAAGAGAGAGAAGCACATAGGTCACCTGTCCCCAGCCTCCTGACTCACGATTTAGTGGAATTCATACGAATTCTAGTGCATTACTTTTAGTAGCATTTCATACAAAGTTTTGATGAGACCAGCCTGAACTGGTAGCAGTACTGCAGCAGCCGTGCGAGCAAAGGGGATGATGGGTGTGTATTATAGATGGTTGTGGAGGGTGAGGTCACATGATGTATGTCAGCAGCTCCCTGTGCAGTGTCGTGCATGTTGTGCATATTTATCACAAACAGTGAACTTAACGAATCAGTTTCCTTAAGGTGAACGTGAACGGGGGGGAACGTCACGTTCATTTAGTAAATCATCATCGTGTCAGACCATCATGAAATAACGGGAACGGGCCAATGTGTGTGTGTGTGTGTGTGTGTGTGTGTGTGTGTGTATTCTCAGATAGCGCGCACACACAGGCCCCAGGGCGTCGCCCCCCCCCCCCGCCCCACTCACTCGCTCAGATACAGTGAGATCAGAGCTCGTTCACGTGAAGCAGCTGGTCAGTGACTGACCAGCTGCTTCTTATCAGTGGAAACACCCAGTTCCTCTGGTCTCATCATAGTTATAATAATTATGTAGCCGAGCGTTTGGTTGTATCATAGGTCCGGCCTCAGCAGACAAGGGACACGAGAGCAGGTCATGGGCTCGGGACAGAACACACGTTTATTCTCCGTTCATTTAACAACTTCACTCATCACAGAACCCACTTCCTTTAAAACCCCCTTTCAAAATAAGAGTCACTACCAACAACCCGCTTAGAACAGGAAATACAAATCAACCCCTCAACAATAACGTCATTAAATAAAATAGCTTACAATTATAATGCCGATATTATTTCAGTAAAGAAATATTAGGCACCTTTTAGGCATTTATATCACAAAACAGGCAGAACAAGAGATATATTTAATTGCTCAAAAAATGTACGATGGTGCGTGTACTTATTGATGATTATTTAATGTAGTTTATTCAAAGTAACATTGAATTTGGGAAAAACATGTCTGGTTTATTTTGATACGATTCTGTTTACTGTAGAAAAGTTTGCACTTTCAAATGTATAGTGTGTGTTGGCTATTCTACATAATGTTTACAAAGTCAGCAAAGCTGTGAAGATTTTCTCAATACTTGATTGTGTGTGTTTAAGCTGTTCTACATAGTGTCTTTACCTACATACTGAATAGCAAACATTTTTACTGGATAGATTTGGAGATTTTTTCAAATTAAAGTCCAACATTTTAACTGTGGAATAGTTAATTTCAGGATTTTCACTGTAGAAAATAGATCATTACAGGACACTTCAAAGTACTGTAAAAACACTTTGCTCAATAAGTTCAGAGAGAGACTGACATGCCTGTGTTCAGGACCTCTCTGACTACCTACATACTGAATAGCAAACATTTTTACTGGATAGATTTGGAGATTTGGAGATTTTTCATAGTAAAGTCCAAGTAAAGTAAAATTGTGTGAATTTTCTGCTTCTAAATCTTTGCTTTATTGAAGAAGATTGCTAACTTGTATACTTCTGCTTTTAAGTTTGTATTAATGGATGACTATTACATTTCTATGAAGATTTTGCACATCCCAAAAGTTGTGTGTATGTATGTTTTGGCCGTTCTGTGTACTGTGTTTACAAAGTAGATTTTTTCGTTTTAATAAAATGTTAAACTGGCAGAAACAAACGTTTTTTTCTCGGGGGGGAGGAGGGGCATCATAAAGGAATCATACTTAGGGCACCAAAATGGCTAGCAGCGGCACTGGCTGCAGCTATATGTTTTATTTATTTCAGAGGGCTGCTTCTTATTTTATAAATTTCCTACACATATGTGGAGGACTTAAATAGGCCTGCATAGTTCTGTGTATAATTTATTTCAAAGTTGGTTTACACATAGTATAACTATATATAAAACTTTACAAGCTGTATTATCAAATATGTTTTGCGACTCGAGACAAATTTGATGAGAAGAGGCAAAACGTCTCTTCTGATAGTGAAGGCTGCCGACCCCTGGTCATGGTTCACAGGTTCGACTGAGTTCAAGCTGTTCTGGAGTTTGACATCGTGTCAACAACTCAGTCGTCCCCCACCTTGAAAACCGAAAACACAAAATACACAACTCGTTATGATAATGGGATGATAGTGGGACAGGCAGTTATATGTTTACAGTTTTGAAAAGAACCAGGTGACCAGATGATTTCACCCTGTTTTTGTCTTTATGATCAGATACATCCATCCTGACTCAAGGCAACTGAGCATCATCCTCACAATGTCAATTTCAAATGAAAGTCATTTCATGATGTGGTATGAACTCATGAGATGCAAGTTTTCAGGTTCTGGAATTCAATCAGAAAAGAGCAACTTTTATTGCACAATATTAAACAAGTGGAGAGTTTTTAAAACTGAGAATCAAACTGGTTTCTATTTTAGTGAAACAGAAAGTTGACGGGGGGGTTAAGGTTTCCTGTTAATATGTTTCTGTCAGATAACTCTTGTCAAACGTTTATTGGAGCAGTCCAACTTAATCATCCCCCCCCGACCCCCCTCAGGTTCAGACAGTTGGTTCTGCCTGAACCCGATTAAAGGTGTCGCCCCCCCCCCTCCCTCCAGCATTTATCTAACTGCCATCAGACTAGGATTTGCTCATCACTCCCATTCATTCCTGTGTAGTCATGTGTGTGTGTGTGGGGGGGGGGGGGGGTGATTCAGTTGGCCGACTGCTTCAATAAACATTTGACAACAGTTATCTGACTGAAACATATTAACAGGAAACCTTAACCCCCCCCCCTCCCTTTCTATTTTATTGAAACAGAAAGTTGATCTGGATCCAAGAAACCCCCCTTATCTGACCCACGACTTGCTTATAAACATCGATGTCTCTCACACAGACACACACAGCTCCTCCGACTGGACCGTTGAGAACACTTGTTAAGAGTCACTGAAGAAGTTTCTGTTGAAGTTTCTTTGTCAAAAAGCTTTAAATTTTTCACCATGGCTGATGGAGGCAAGGATTCCAGTGAGAGGATAACAGACGCCCTGATCAAGAAGGTCCTTGAGAAGGAGCTGAGAGACCTCCTGACCTTCACCCCCGATGCTGTGGAAGTACAGAATGAGGATGAGAAAAAGCTTGTGGAGAAGCTGTACGCAATGCTCCCCGGAGCTTGCGCGAAAGCAAAGGATACCAAGTCGATCAGAGATAAAATGCATGAGCTTGAACAACTCTTCACGGAGGGCAGAAATAAAGACGCCTACGAGAAGTTTCAGGAGATGCTTCAGGAGATGTTTCAGGAGGAAATCACCCGGGAGAAGATTTTAATTGTTCTCTGTGTTGTTCGCCGGGTGGCATTGGATATTGTTAAAGGTCTGCTTCACTCATTGGCGTATAAGAGTCTGCCATGGCTGGATGTGCATCACTCAGTGGAGCTGATCCGGAAGTGGACTGCGCTATTTTTCAAAGATAATGTGTCGTGCATGTTGTGCATATTTATCACGAACAGTGAACTTAACGAATCAGTTTCCATAAGATGAACGTGAACGGGGGGGAACGTCACGTTTAATTTAGTAAATCATCATCGTATCAGACCATCATGAAATACCAGGAGCGTGCGAGTGTGTGTGTGTGTGTGTGTGTGTGTGTGTGTGTGTGTGTGTGTGTGTGTGTGTGTGTGTGTGTGTGTGTGTGTGTGTGTGTGTCAGGGAGAAAACAGAAGAGATGACAGCACACTGAAACAGACTTCAGTCATAATTGAATACAAACTGGCCTTTTTTTTATGTTGACTCTTTTTAAGATATTAGGCTGCAGCTATATGTTTTATTTATTTCAGAGGGCTACTTCTTATTTTTATAAATTTCCTACACATATGTGGAGGACTCAAATAGGCCTGCATAGTTCTGTGTATAATTTATTTCAAAGTTGGTTTACACATGCCTGTGTATTTTCTTCTCCTCACTTCATAAGAGTTTGGTGTTTTCCTTTGTTGAAACAGGTAAAAATAGCAATAAAATGTCGACAGTTTTCTTTATTGTTGTTCAATAATTTCATAAATGCAACAAACTATAGTTTACATATATATAAATATATATAGTATAACTGTATATAAAACGTTACAAGCTGTGTTATCAAATATGTTTTGCGGCTCCAGACAAATTTGATTTGGGGGAAGAGGCAAAACGTCTCTTCTGATAGTGAAGGCTGCCGACCCCTGGTCATGGTTCACAGGTTCGACTGAGTTCAAGCTGATCTGGAGTTTGACATCGTGTCAACAACTCAGTCGTCCTCCACCTTGAAAACCGAAAACACAAAATACACAACTCGTTATGACAATGGGATGATAGTGGGACAGGCAGTTATATGTTTACAGTTTTGAAAAGAACCAGGTGACCAGATGATTTCACTCTGTTATTGTCTTTATGATCAGATACATCCATCCTGACTCAAGGCAACTGAGCATCATCCTCACAATGTCAATTTCAAATGAAAGTCATTTCATGATGTGGTATGAACTCATGAGATGCAAGTTTTCAGCTTCTGGAATTCAATCAGAAAAGAGCAACTTTTATTGCACAATATTAAAGGAGTGGAGGGGAAGTGAGAGTCAAGCTGGTTTCTATTTTAGTGAAACAGGAAGTTGGGTTAAGGTTTCCTGTTAACATGTTTCTGTCAGATAACTCTTGTCAAACGTTTATTGAAGCAGTCGTCCAACTAAATCACCCCCCCCCCCCCTTTGGGTTCAGACAGTTGGTTCTGCCTGAACCCGATTAAAGGCGTCGCCCCCCCCCTCCAGCTTTTATCCACCTGCCATCAGACTGTGGAACACTCACTGGCCCTGACACCCTGGACCTGAACACAACTATCCTTCACATATTGATACTGTAGTCACGTTGATATATGTTTATGTTATTTATTACTTTTTATAACTCTAATAGCAGGGTTTTTGGAGCACAAGGAAAAGTAAGAATTTCATTGTACAGGACTGTATATATGACTAATAAACACTTTGAACTTTGATTATTTGATATGATAAAATAGCAAAAGATGAGCAGTAGCATAATGTCTCTTGAAGGATATAAATAGATAAGACTATTGAAATGATGCTTATTGTCTTTACTAACGAGTGCTGGTTACTCTTCAGACCAGCCAGTCAGTCTGGGTCTACTGGTTTGACTTCCCTTCACTGAGTTCAAGCTGTTCTGGAGTTTGACATCGTGTCAAGAACTCATTCGTCCTCACCCTTGAAAACCGAAAACACAAAATACACAACATGTTTGAGTCCATGGCAACAAATCACATTAACTCAGATATCGCGTCTACACTTGACTACACAGGAATGATGGGAGTGATGAGCACACCCCCCCCCCCCTCCAACGGGGGGGGGGGGGGGGATGTCACTCTCTCTCTTACAGACACACACACACACAGCTCCTCCCACTGGAGCGTTGAGAACACTTGTTAAGCGTCACTGAAGAGAAGCAGAGTCTCTGAAGAAGTTTCTCTTGAAGTTTTTTTGTCAAAAAGCTTTTACTTTTTCACCATGGCGTGTGGAGACAAGGATTCTGATGAGAGGATAGCAAAGGCCTTGCTCAAGAAGGTCGTTAAGGAGGATCTGATAGACATTCCCTTAGAGGATGTCTCGTTCCTCACCCTCGATGCTGTGGAAGTACAGAATGAGGAGGAGGAAGAGCTTGTGAAGAAGGGGTTCACAGTGGTCTGCGAAATTGGTGAAAAACTACAGGATGACGAGGAGATCCAAGATGACATAAAGGGGCTTGTACAAAACTTCAATAACGGAATAGCAAAGGCCAAGGAGATATTTCAGGAGAACTTGAATGTGATGTTTCAGGGTGGCATCACCTGGGAGAAGATTGTTCGTTTACTCTATTTTGTTGGCAAGGTGGCATACACAATGGTCAAGTCAAAGGGGATGGCTCAGTCATTGATGGAGCTCCTGATTTGGATTCTGGACTTTTTCTTAAAAGATCTCCTGCTCTGGATTCGAGGACATGGAGGATGGATCGGCTTTGAATCAGCTGTTGTCTGACCAGTTGACTCTGACCAGAGGAGGTCTTCATCACAGAGGAGGTCTTCATCACAGAGGAGGTCTTCTAATCATCTTCTTCACCTGCATGGCCCTCTGAATCTTCATCAGCTGTTGACTCTGAGCAGCACCTTGTTGCTGTGAAGATGATTCAAACAAGAATCCTTTTCTCTCTGCTCCTGCTCTTGTCGTGTGAGACCCTGCTACACCTTGTTCTGTGCTGCTTGTTTTCTGTGGGGAGAGGCTTCGTTAAATGAAACCTGAAAATCATACAAAAACATGTTAATCCTAACGAGTAATTAAGATTGATTCACTGATTTATCATTTTTTTCCATCAAATTAAACTGAATTTGCTTTATTACTGTTCACGTGTGTGGTCTATATAACTTTAATGATTTAGGGAACTGCTGTTATTTTCTCTACATTACATGTTGGCTGCTTCAGGATCTGATCAGCAACCGAATTAATCTTTCAAAAACAATCTCTATAATTCAGATCAATATGAAGCATTACAACAAAATGAATGTTGTTCTTTTACTTGGATGGAGATCATCACCTTTGAAGTGTTTCTGTGTGAAATAAAAAATTACAAGCGTCACTTTTCTGTTCAATTTTTATTCACATTGAATGTATTAAATATCCAAATTGCACCAAACTCACCTCTGAACTATTTCAACTATCACAAGATGTGATGTCATCAGTGTCGTGATAGTTTGAGTTTGATAATAAAGTTGAACAGAGGCGCTCCTCCCACATTTCTCAGTTTAATATCTTTCAGTCAGACAACTCACGCAGCAGTAGAACAGGTTTAGTGTTTGTTGTGGAACACTCACTGGACCTGAACACAACTATCCTTCACATATTTATACTGTAGTGACATTGATATATGTTTATTTTATTTTATTTTTTTATTTTTATAACTAATAGCAGGGTTTTTGGAGCACAAGGCAAAGTAAGAATTTCATTGTACAGGACTGTATATATGACTAATAAACACTTTGATTATTTGATTTGATAAAATAGCAAAAGATGAGCAGTAGCATAATGTCTCTAAAAGGATATAAATAGATAAGACTATTGAAATTATGCTTATTGTCTTTACTAACGAGTACTGGTTACTCTTCAGACCAGCCAGTCAGTCTGGGTCAGGGGTCCTGCGTCTCTTCAGCTCCTCTGCAGCAGCTCCCTGTGCAGCGTCGTGCATGTTGTGCATATTTATCACAAACAGTGAACTTAACGAATCAGTTTCCATAAGATCAACGTGAACGTTGAGGAACGTCATGTTTAATTTAGTAAATCATCATCGTATCAGACCATCATGAAATACCAGGAGCGGGCGAATGTCTGTGTGTGTGTGTGTGTGTGTCTGTGTGTGTGTGTGTGTGTGTGTGTGTGTGTGTGTGTGTGTGTGTGTGTGTGTGTGTGTGTGTGTGTGTGTGTGTGTGTGTGTGTGTGTGTGTCAGGGAGAAAACAGAAGAGATGACAGCACACTGAAACAGACTTCAGTCATAGTTGAATACAAACTGGCCTTTTTTTTATGTTGACTCTTTTTAAGATATTAGGCTGCAGCTATATGTTTTATTTATTTCAGAGGGCTGCTTCTTATTTTATATATTTCCCACATTTATGGGGAGGACTCAAATAGGCCTGCATAGTTCTGTGTATAATTTATTTCAAAGTTGGTTTACACATGCCTGTGTATTTTCTTCTCCTCACTTCATAAGAGTTTGGTGTTTACCTTTGTTGAAACAGGTAAAAAGAGCAATAAAATGTCGACAGCTTTCATTAGTGTCGTTCTATAATTTCCTAAATGCAACAAACTATAGTTTACATATATATAAATATATATAGTATAACTGTATATAAAACGTTACAAGCTGTGTTATCAAATATGTTTTGCGGCTCCAGACAAATTTGATTTGGGGGAAGAGGCAAAACGTCTCTTCTGATAGTGAAGGCTGCCGACCCCTGGTCATGGTTCACAGGTTCGACTGAGTTCAAGCTGTTCTGGAGTTTGACATCGTGTCAACAACTCAGTCGTCCTCCACCTTGAAAACCGAAAACACAAAATACACAACTCGTTATGATAATGGGATGATAGTGGGACAGGCAGTTATATGTTTACAGTTTTGAAAAGAACCAGGTGACCAGATGATTTCACTCTGTTATTGTCTTTATGATCAGATACATCCATCCTGACTCAAGGCAACTGAGCATCATCCTCACAATGTCAATTTCAAATGAAAGTCATTTCATGATGTGGTATGAACTCATGAGATGCAAGTTTTCAGCTTCTGGAATTCAATCAGAAAAGAGCAACTTTTATTGCACAATATTAAAGGAGTGGAGGGGAAGTGAGAGTCAAGCTGGTTTCTATTTTAATGAAACAGGAAGTTGGGTTAAGGTTTCCTGTTAACATGTTTCTGTCAGATAACTCTTGTCAAACGTTTATTGAAGCAGTCGTCCAACTAAATCACCCCCCCCCCCCCTTTGGGTTCAGACAGTTGGTTCTGCCTGAACCCGATTAAAGGCGTCGCCCCCCCCCTCCAGCTTTTATCCACCTGCCATCAGACTGTGGAACACTCACTGGCCCTGACACCCTGGACCTGAACACAACTATCCTTTGCATATTGATACTGTAGTCACGTTGATATATGTTTATGTTATTTATTACTTTTTATAACTCTAATAGCAGGGTTTTTGGAGCACAAGGAAAAGTAAGAATTTCATTGTACAGGACTGTATATATGACTAATAAACACTTTGAACTTTGATTATTTGATATGATAAAATAGCAAAAGATGAGCAGTAGCATAATGTCTCTTGAAGGATATAAATAGATAAGACTATTGAAATGATGCTTATTGTCTTTACATATGTCACTCTCTCTCTTACAGACACACACACACACAGCTCCTCCCACTGGAGCGTTGAGAACACTTGTTAAGCGTCACTGAAGAGAAGCAGAGTCTCTGAAGAAGTTTCTCTTGAAGTTTTTTTGTCAAAAAGCTTTTACTTTTTCACCATGGCGTGTGGAGACAAGGATTCTGATGAGAGGATAGCAAAGGCCTTGCTCAAGAAGGTCGTTAAGGAGGATCTGATAGACATTCCCTTAGAGGATGTCTCGTTCCTCACCCTCGATGCTGTGGAAGTACAGAATGAGGAGGAGGAAGAGCTTGTGAAGAAGGGGTTCACAGTGGTCTGCGAAATTGGTGAAAAACTACAGGATGACGAGGAGATCCAAGATGACATAAAGGGGCTTGTACAAAACTTCAATAACGGAATAGCAAAGGCCAAGGAGATATTTCAGGAGAACTTGAATGTGATGTTTCAGGGTGGCATCACCTGGGAGAAGATTGTTCGTTTACTCTATTTTGTTGGCAAGGTGGCATACACAATGGTCAAGTCAAAGGGGATGGCTCAGTCATTGATGGAGCTCCTGATTTGGATTCTGGACTTTTTCTTAAAAGATCTCCTGCTCTGGATTCGAGGACATGGAGGATGGATCGGCTTTGAATCAGCTGTTGTCTGACCAGTTGACTCTGACCAGAGGAGGTCTTCATCACAGAGGAGGTCTTCATCACAGAGCAGGTCTTCTAATCATCTAAATTCACCTGCATGGCCCTCTGAATCTTCATCAGCTGTTGACTCTGAGCCGCACCTTGTTGCTGTGAAGATGATTCAAACAAGAATCCTTTTCTCTCTGCTCCTGCTCTTGTCTTGTGAGACCCTGCTACACCTTGTTCTGTGCTGCTTGTTTTCTGTGGGGAGAGGCATCGTTAAATGAAACCTGAAAATCATACAAAAACATGTTAATCCTAACGAGTAATTAAGATTGATTCACTGATTTATCATTTTTTTCCATCAAATTAAACTGAATTTGCTTTATTGCTGTTCACGTGTGTGGTCTATATAACTTTAATGATTTAGGGAACTGCTGTTATTTTCTCTACATTACATGTTGGCTGCTTCAGGATCTGATCAGCAACCGAATTAATCTTTCAAAAACAATCTCTATAATTCAGATCAATATGAAGCATTACAACAAAATGAATGTTGTTCTTTTACTTGGATGGAGATCATCATCTTTGAAGTGTTTCTGTGTGAAATAAAAAATTACAATCGTCACTTTTCTGTTCAATTTTTATTCACATTGAATGTATTAAATATCCAAATTGCACCAAACTCACCTCTGAACTATTTCAACCATCACAAGATGTGATGTCATCAGTGTCGTGATAGTTTGAGTTTGATAATAAAGTTGAACAGAGGCGCTCCTCCCACATTTCTCAGTTTAATATCTTTCAGTCAGACAACTCACGCAGCAGTAGAACAGGTTTAGTGTTTGTTGTGGAACACTCACTGGACCTGAACACAACTATCCTTCACATATTTATACTGTAGTGACATTGATATATGTTTATTTTATTTTATTTTTTTATTTTTATAACTAATAGCAGGGTTTTTGGAGCACAAGGCAAAGTAAGAATTTCATTGTACAGGACTGTATATATGACTAATAAACACTTTGATTATTTGATTTGATAAAATAGCAAAAGATGAGCAGTAGCATAATGTCTCTAAAAGGATATAAATAGATAAGACTATTGAAATGATGCTTACTGTCTTTACTAACGAGTACTGGTTACTCTTCAGACCAGCCAGTCAGTCTGGGTCAGGGGTCCTGCGTCTCTTCAGCTCCTCTGCAGCAGCTCCCTGTGCAGTGTCGTGCATGTTGTGCATATTTATCACAAACAGTGAACTTAACGAATCAGTTTCCATAAGATCAACGTGAACGTTGAGGAACGTCATGTTTAATTTAGTAAATCATCATCGTATCAGACCATCATGAAATACCAGGAGCGGGCGAATGTCTGTGTGTGTGTGTGTGTGTGTGTGTGTGTGTGTGTGTGTGTGTGTGTGTGTGTGTGTGTGTGTGTGTGTGTGTGTCAGGGAGAAAACAGAAGAGATGACAGCACACTGAAACAGACTTCAGTCATAGTTGAATACAAACTGGCCTTTTTTTTATGTTGACTCTTTTTAAGAAATTAGGCTGCAGCTATATGTTTTATTCATTTCAGAGGGCTGCTTCTTATTTTTATATATTTCCCACATTTATGGGGAGGACTCAAATAGGCCTGCATAGTTCTGTGTATAATTTATTTCAAAGTTGGTTTACACATGCCTGTGTATTTTCTTCTCCTCACTTCATAAGAGTTTGGTGTTTTCCTTTGTTGAAACAGGTAAAAAGAGCAATAAAATGTCAACAGCTTTCATTAGTGTCGTTCTATAATTTCCTAAATGCAACAAACTATAGTTTACATATATATAAATATATATAGTATAACTGTATATAAAATGTTACAAGCTGTGTTATCAAATATGTTTTGCGGCTCCAGACAAATTTGATTTGGGGGAAGAGGCAAAACGTCTCCTCTGATAGTGAAGGCTGCCGACCCCTGGTCATGGTTCACAGGTTCGACTGAGTTCAAGCTGTTCTGGAGTTTGACATCGTGTCAACAACTCAGTCGTCCTCCACCTTGAAAACCGAAAACACAAAATACACAACTCGTTATGATAATGGGATGATAGTGGGACAGGCAGTTATATGTTTACAGTTTTGAAAAGAACCAGGTGACCAGATGATTTCACCCTGTTTTTGTCTTTATGATCAGATACATCCATCCTGACTCAAGGCAACTGAGCATCATCCTCACAATGTCAATTTCAAATGAAAGTCATTTCATGATGTGGTATGAACTCATGAGATGCAAGTTTTCAGCTTCTGGAATTCAATCAGAAAAGAGCAACTTTTATTGCACAATATTAAAGGAGTGGAGGGGAAGTGAGAGTCAAGCTGGTTTCTATTTTAATGAAACAGGAAGTTGGGTTAAGGTTTCCTGTTAACATGTTTCTGTCAGATAACTCTTGTCAAACGTTTATTGAAGCAGTCGTCCAACTAAATCACCCCCCCCCCCCCCTTTGGGTTCAGACAGTTGGTTCTGCCTGAACCCGATTAAAGGCGTCGCCCCCCCCCTCCAGCTTTTATCCACCTGCCATCAGACTGTGGAACACTCACTGGCCCTGACACCCTGGACCTGAACACAACTATCCTTTGCATATTGATACTGTAGTCACGTTGATATATGTTTATGTTATTTATTACTTTTTATAACTCTAATAGCAGGGTTTTTGGAGCACAAGGAAAAGTAAGAATTTCATTGTACAGGACTGTATATATGACTAATAAACACTTTGAACTTTGATTATTTGATATGATAAAATAGCAAAAGATGAGCAGTAGCATAATGTCTCTTGAAGGATATAAATAGATAAGACTATTGAAATGATGCTTATTGTCTTTACTAACGAGTGCTGGTTACTCTTCAGACCAGCCAGTCAGTCTGGGTCTACTGGTTTGACTTCCCTTCACTGAGTTCAAGCTGTTCTGGAGTTTGACATCGTGTCAAGAACTTAGTCGTCCTCCACCTTGAAAACCGAAAACACAAAATACACAACATGTTTGAGTCCATGGCAACAAATCACATTAACTCAGATATCGCGTCTACACTTGACTACACAGGAATGATGGGAGTGATGAGCACACCCCCCCCCCCCTCCAACGGGGGGGGGGGGGGGATGTCACTCTCTCTCTTACAGACACACACACACACAGCTCCTCCCACTGGAGCGTTGAGAACACTTGTTAAGCGTCACTGAAGAGAAGCAGAGTCTCTGAAGAAGTTTCTCTTGAAGTTTTTTTGTCAAAAAGCTTTTACTTTTTCACCATGGCGTGTGGAGACAAGGATTCTGATGAGAGGATAGCAAAGGCCTTGCTCAAGAAGGTCGTTAAGGAGGATCTGATAGACATTCCCTTAGAGGATGTCTCGTTCCTCACCCTCGATGCTGTGGAAGTACAGAATGAGGAGGAGGAAGAGCTTGTGAAGAAGGGGTTCACAGTGGTCTGCGAAATTGGTGAAAAACTACAGGATGACGAGGAGATCCAAGATGACATAAAGGGGCTTGTACAAAACTTCAATAACGGAATAGCAAAGGCCAAGGAGATATTTCAGGAGAACTTGAATGTGATGTTTCAGGGTGGCATCACCTGGGAGAAGATTGTTCGTTTACTCTATTTTGTTGGCAAGGTGGCATACACAATGGTCAAGTCAAAGGGGATGGCTCAGTCATTGATGGAGCTCCTGATTTGGATTCTGGACTTTTTCTTAAAAGATCTCCTGCTCTGGATTCGAGGACATGGAGGATGGATCGGCTTTGAATCAGCTGTTGTCTGACCAGTTGACTCTGACCAGAGGAGGTCTTCATCACAGAGGAGGTCTTCATCACAGAGGAGGTCTTCTAATCATCTTCTTCACCTGCATGGCCCTCTGAATCTTCATCAGCTGTTGACTCTGAGACGCACCTTGTTGCTGTGAAGATGATTCAAACAAGAATCCTTTTCTCTCTGCTCCTGCTCTTGTCTTGTGAGACCCTGCTACACCTTGTTCTGTGCTGCTTGTTTTCTGTGGGGAGAGGCTTCGTTAAATGAAACCTGAAAATCATACAAAAACATGTTAATCCTAACGAGTAATTAAGATTGATTCACTGATTTATCATTTTTTTCCATCAAATTAAACTGAATTTGCTTTATTACTGTTCACGTGTGTGGTCTATATAACTTTAATGATTTAGGGAACTGCTGTTATTTTCTCTACATTACATGTTGGCTGCTTCAGGATCTGATCAGCAACCGAATTAATCTTTCAAAAACAATCTCTATAATTCAGATCAATATGAAGCATTACAACAAAATGAATGTTGTTCTTTTACTTGGATGGAGATCATCACCTTTGAAGTGTTTCTGTGTGAAATAAAAAATTACAAGCGTCACTTTTCTGTTCAATTTTTATTCACATTGAATGTATTAAATATCCAAATTGCACCAAACTCACCTCTGAACTATTTCAACCATCACAAGATGTGATGTCATCAGTGTCGTGATAGTTTGAGTTTGATAATAAAGTTGAACAGAGGCGCTCCTCCCACATTTCTCAGTTTAATATCTTTCAGTCAGACAACTCACGCAGCAGTAGAACAGGTTTAGTGTTTGTTGTGGAACACTCACTGGACCTGAACACAACTATCCTTCACATATTTATACTGTAGTGACATTGATATATGTTTATTTTATTTTATTTTTTTATTTTTATAACTAATAGCAGGGTTTTTGGAGCACAAGGCAAAGTAAGAATTTCATTGTACAGGACTGTATATATGACTAATAAACACTTTGATTATTTGATTTGATAAAATAGCAAAAGATGAGCAGTAGCATAATGTCTCTAAAAGGATATAAATAGATAAGACTATTGAAATGATGCTTACTGTCTTTACTAACGAGTACTGGTTACTCTTCAGACCAGCCAGTCAGTCTGGGTCAGGGGTCCTGCGTCTCTTCAGCTCCTCTGCAGCAGCTCCCTGTGCAGTGTCGTGCATGTTGTGCATATTTATCACAAACAGTGAACTTAACGAATCAGTTTCCATAAGATGAACGTGAACGTTGAGGAACGTCATGTTTAATTTAGTAAATCATCATCGTATCAGACCATCATGAAATACCAGGAGCGGGCGAATGTCTGTGTGTGTGTGTGTGTGTGTGTGTGTGTGTGTGTGTGTGTGTGTGTGTGTGTGTGTGTGTGTGTGTGTGTCAGGGAGAAAACAGAAGAGATGACAGCACACTGAAACAGACTTCAGTCATAGTTGAATACAAACTGGCCTTTTTTTTATGTTGACTCTTTTTAAGAAATTAGGCTGCAGCTATATGTTTTATTTATTTCAGAGGGCTGCTTCTTATTTTTATATATTTCCCACATTTATGGGGAGGACTCAAATAGGCCTGCATAGTTCTGTGTATAATTTATTTCAAAGTTGGTTTACACATGCCTGTGTATTTTCTTCTCCTCACTTCATAAGAGTTTGGTGTTTTCCTTTGTTGAAACAGGTAAAAATATCAATAAAATGTCAACAGCTTTCATTAGTGTCGTTCTATAATTTCCTAAATGCAACAAACTATAGTTTACATATATATAAATATATATAGTATAACTGTATATAAAACGTTACAAGCTGTGTTATCAAATATGTTTTGCGGCTCCAGACAAATTTGATTTGGGGGAAGAGGCAAAACGTCTCTTCTGATAGTGAAGGCTGCCGACCCCTGGTCATGGTTCACAGGTTCGACTGAGTTCAAGCTGTTCTGGAGTTTGACATCGTGTCAACAACTCAGTCGTCCTCCACCTTGAAAACCGAAAACACAACTCGTTATGATAATGGGATGATAGTGGGACAGGCAGTTATATGTTTACAGTTTTGAAAAGAACCAGGTGACCAGATGATTTCACCCTGTTTTTGTCTTTATGATCAGATACATCCATCCTGACTCATGGCAACTGAGCATCATCCTCACAATGTCAATTTCAAATGAAAGTCATTTCATGATGTGGTATGAACTCATGAAATGCAAGTATTCAGGTTCTGGAATTCAATCAGAAAAGAGCAACTTTTATTGCACAATATTAAAGGAGTGGAGGGGAAGTGAGAGTCAAGCTGGTTTCTATTTTAATGAAACAGGAAGTTGGGTTAAGGTTTCCTGTTAACATGTTTCTGTCAGATAACTCTTGTCAAACGTTTATTGAAGCAGTCGTCCAACTAAATCACCCCCCCCCCCCCTTTGGGTTCAGACAGTTGGTTCTGCCTGAACCCGATTAAAGGCGTCGCCCCCCCCCTCCAGCTTTTATCCACCTGCCATCAGACTGTGGAACACTCACTGGCCCTGACACACTGGACCTGAACACAACTATCCTTTGCATATTGATACTGTAGTCACGTTGATATATGTTTATGTTATTTATTACTTTTTATAACTCTAATAGCAGGGTTTTTGGAGCACAAGGAAAAGTAAGAATTTCATTGTACAGGACTGTATATATGACTAATAAACACTTTGAACTTTGATTATTTGATATGATAAAATAGCAAAAGATGAGCAGTAGCATAATGTCTCTTGAAGGATATAAATAGATAAGACTATTGAAATGATGCTTATTGTCTTTACTAACGAGTGCTGGTTACTCTTCAGACCAGCCAGTCAGTCTGGGTCTACTGGTTTGACTTCCCTTCACTGAGTTCAAGCTGTTCTGGAGTTTGACATCGTGTCAAGAACTTAGTCGTCCTCACCCTTGAAAACCGAAAACACAAAATACACAACATGTTTGAGTCCATGGCAACAAATCACATTAACTCAGATATCGCGTCTACACTTGACTACACAGGAATGATGGGAGTGATGAGCACACCCCCCCCCCCCCTCCAACGGGGGGGGGGGGGGGGGGGATGTCACTCTCTCTCTTACAGACACACACACACACAGCTCCTCCCACTGGAGCGTTGAGAACACTTGTTAAGCGTCACTGAAGAGAAGCAGAGTCTCTGAAGAAGTTTCTCTTGAAGTTTTTTTGTCAAAAAGCTTTTACTTTTTCACCATGGCGTGTGGAGACAAGGATTCTGATGAGAGGATAGCAAAGGCCTTGCTCAAGAAGGTCGTTAAGGAGGATCTGATAGACATTCCCTTAGAGGATGTCTCGTTCCTCACCCTCGATGCTGTGGAAGTACAGAATGAGGAGGAGGAAGAGCTTGTGAAGAAGGGGTTCACAGTGGTCTGCGAAATTGGTGAAAAACTACAGGATGACGAGGAGATCCAAGATGACATAAAGGGGCTTGTACAAAACTTCAATAACGGAATAGCAAAGGCCAAGGAGATATTTCAGGAGAACTTGAATGTGATGTTTCAGGGTGGCATCACCTGGGAGAAGATTGTTCGTTTACTCTATTTTGTTGGCAAGGTGGCATACACAATGGTCAAGTCAAAGGGGATGGCTCAGTCATTGATGGAGCTCCTGATTTGGATTCTGGACTTTTTCTTAAAAGATCTCCTGCTCTGGATTCGAGGACATGGAGGATGGATCGGCTTTGAATCAGCTGTTGTCTGACCAGTTGACTCTGACCAGAGGAGGTCTTCATCACAGAGGAGGTCTTCATCACAGAGGAGGTCTTCTAATCATCTTCTTCACCTGCATGGCCCTCTGAATCTTCATCAGCTGTTGACTCTGAGCCGCACCTTGTTGCTGTGAAGATGATTCAAACAAGAATCCTTTTCTCTCTGCTCCTGCTCTTGTCTTGTGAGACCCTGCTACACCTTGTTCTGTGCTGCTTGTTTCCTGTGGGGAGAGGCTTCGTTAAATGAAACCTGAAAATCATACAAAAACATGTTAATCCTAACGAGTAATTAAGATTGATTCACTGATTTATCATTTTTTTCCATCAAATTAAACTGAATTTGCTTTATTGCTGTTCACGTGTGTGGTCTATATAACTTTAATGATTTAGGGAACTGCTGTTATTTTCTCTACATTACATGTTGGCTGCTTCAGGATCTGATCAGCAACCGAATTAATCTTTCAAAAACAATCTCTATAATTCAGATCAATATGAAGCATTACAACAAAATGAATGTTGTTCTTTTACTTGGATGGAGATCATCACCTTTGAAGTGTTTCTGTGTGAAATAAAAAATTACAAGCGTCACTTTTCTGTTCAATTTTTATTCACATTGAATGTATTAAATATCCAAATTGCACCAAACTCACCTCTGAACTATTTCAACCATCACAAGATGTGATGTCATCAGTGTCGTGATAGTTTGAGTTTGATAATAAAGTTGAACAGAGGCGCTCCTCCCACATTTCTCAGTTTAATATCTTTCAGTCAGACAACTCACGCAGCAGTAGAACAGGTTTAGTGTTTGTTGTGGAACACTCACTGGACCTGAACACAACTATCCTTCACATATTTATACTGTAGTGACATTGATATATGTTTATTTTATTTTATTTTTTTATTTTTATAACTAATAGCAGGGTTTTTGGAGCACAAGGCAAAGTAAGAATTTCATTGTACAGGACTGTATATATGACTAATAAACACTTTGATTATTTGATTTGATAAAATAGCAAAAGATGAGCAGTAGCATAATGTCTCTAAAAGGATATAAATAGATAAGACTATTGAAATGATGCTTATTGTCCTTACTAACGAGTGCTGGTTACTCTTCAGACCAGCCAGTCAGTCTGGGTCAGGGGTCCTGCGTCTCTTCAGCTCCTCTGCAGCAGCTCCCTGTGCAGTGTCGTGCATGTTGTGCATATTTATCACAAACAGTGAACTTAACGAATCAGTTTCCATAAGATGAACGTGAACGGGGGGGAACGTCACGTTTAATTTAGTAAATCATCATCGTATCAGACCATCATGAAATACCAGGAGCGGGCGAATGTGCGTGTGTGTGTGTGTGTGTGTGTGTGTGTGTGTGTGTGTGTGTGTGTGTGTGTGTGTGTGTTTGTGTGTGTGTGTGTGTGTGTGTGTGTGTTTGTGTCAGGGAGAAAACAGAAGAGATGACAGCACACTGAAACAGACTTCAGTCATAATTGAAAACAAACTGGCCTTTTTAAGATATTAGGCTGCAGCTATATGTTTTATTTATTTCAGAGGGCTGCTTCTTATTTTATAAATTTCCTACACATATGTGGAGGACTTAAATAGGCCTGCATAGTTCTGTGTATAATTTATTTCAAAGTTGGTTTACACATGCCTGTGTATTTTCTTCTCCTCTTCATAAGAGTTGCAACAAACCAGAGTTTACATATATATAAATATATATAGTATAACTATATATAAAACGTTACAAGCTGTGTTATCAAATATGTTTTGCGGCTCCAGACAAATTTGATTTGGGGGAAGAGGCAAAACGTCTCTTCTGATAGTGAAGGCTGCCGACCCCTGGTCATGGTTCACAGGTTTGACTGAGTTCAAGCTGTTCTGGAGTTTGACATCGTGTCAACAACTCAGTCGTCCCCGACCTTGAAAACATAAAATACACAACTCGTTATTATTGACAATACACCACTGTTCACACACACACACACACACACAAGGAGGTGGATCAGACCTCGGCCAAACCCTAAGTTTCATGCACCTCAGACATACACACAGTTTAACGTGTGGTCAGGTACACATACCATGTCCTTGGAGTATTAACCTCACACACACACACACACACACTACGTCACCTCAACCTCAGATACACACACACACATCTCCAGCTAGTTGCAAGATGGAACATTCTCATGCTCCGTATCAAACAGGGAGTCTGCCACACAGCAGATTAGACTGAGAGGAGGTTTGCATCTCACAGTATTCCATGAATCACTTCATTATATTAATTTCTAAGACGTCCTCTCTCCTGTGAGATCATCAGTCTTAGAATGCTTTGAGGCCAGAACACTATGACCTCAGGTAACCATAGCAATCGCGCGCACCTACAGGAGGACCCAACGACGCCAGGAGGGCAGGACTGCCTTGTGAACCAGCCAACGAGGCACTGCCGCGCGTACAAGAACCTCTGTCACGCCCAGTATAATAATATATAAGCTTTGTGCGCACATTGTCTAAGCGCCATTTTTTCCTTTGCAGCTGACTGTATAGGATCAGTGGACCATGCATGATCATTTGCTAGACACAGAATGAATAAACCTGCTTGATTTTAACTTGAGAACGACGCCTCCTGCCTTTGATTTCCACCCGCAACATTATGATATTGGGACTATAGTGGGACAGGTAGTTATATGTTTACAGTTTTGAAAAGAACCAGGTGACCAGATGATTTCACCTTGTTATTGTCTTTATGATCAGCTACATCCATCCTGACTCATGGCAACTGAGCATTATCCTCACAATGTCAATTTCAAATGTAAGTAATTTCATGATGTGGTATGACTCATGAGATTTCTGATTGAATTCCAGAACCTGATCAATCAGAGCTGCTCTTTTCTGAATTCAATCAGAAAAGAGCAGCTTTTATTGCACAATATTAAACAAGTGGAGGGTTATTAAAACTGAGAATCAAACTGGTTTCTATTTTAGTGAAACAGAAAGTTGATCCGGATCCCAGAAACCCCCCTTATCTGACCCATGACTTGCTTATAAACATCGATATCTCTCACACACACACACAGCTCCTCCGACTGGACCGTTGAGAACACTTGTTCAGCGTCACTGAGGAGAAGCAGAATCTCTGAAGAAGTTTCTCCTGAAGTTTTTTTGTCAAAAAGCTTTACATTTTTCACCATGGCTGATGGACACAAGGATTCTGATGAGAGGATAACAGAGGCCCTGATCAAGAAGGTCCTTGAGGAGGAGCTGGAGAACATAACCTTAGAGGACGTCCCGTTCCTCACCCCCGATGAGAGAGAGCTTGTGGACAAGCTGTTCCCAATGGTCCGCAAAGCTGGTGAGAGAGCAAAGGATGACAAGTCGATCCAAGATAAAATACATGAGCTTGCACCACTCTTCTGGCAGGGCAGTATTGAAGAGGCCTACAAGAAGTTTCAGGAGATGTTTCAGGAGATTTTTCAGGTGAGAATCACCTGGGAGAAGATTTTTATCTTTCTCTTTGTTGTTGGCAAGGTGGCAATTAGAAGTGTGAGGGGTCCGCCACCGTCATGGCTGGATAAGCGTAACCCTATGCCGGATCTAAAAGTAGCTCTGTCTTAGGGTAGAGCTAATGGGGATCCTTCTAAATAAACAAATAAACAAATCTGCATCACTCAGTGAAGCTGATCCAGAAGTGGACTGTGGAACTTTTCAAAAAGAATCTCCTGGGCTGGATTCAGCTACAAGGAGGATGGAGCTGCTTTTCGGTTCAGTTATGTGCTCTCACATAGGAGACCTTCATCACAGAGGAGACCTTCATCACAGAGGAGACCTTCATCATAGAGGTCTTCATCACAGAGGAGGTCTTCATCACAGAGGAGACCTTCATCACAGAGGAGGCCTTCATCACAGAGGAGGCCTTCTAATCATCTTCTTCACCTGCATGGCCCTCTGAATCTTCATCAGCTGTTGACTCTGAGCCGCACCTTGTTGCTGTGAAGATGATTCAAACAAGAATCCTTTTCTCTCTGCTCCTGCTCTTGTCTTGTGAGACCCTGCTACACCTTGTTCTGTGCTGCTTGTTTTCTGTGGGGAGAGGCATCGTTAAATGAAACCTGAAAATCATACAAAAACATGTTAATCCTACAGAGTAATTAAGATTGATTCTATGATTAATCATTTTTTTCCAAACTGAATTTGCTTTATTACTGTTCACGTGTGTGGTCTATATAACTTTAATGATTTAGGGAACTGCTGTTATTTTCTCTACATTACATGTTGGCTGCTTCAGGATCTGATCAGCAACCGACTTAATCTTCAAAAACAATCTCTGTAATTCAGATCAATATGAAGCATTACAACAAAATGAATGTTGTTCTTTTACTTGGATGGAGATCATCATCTTTGAAGTGTTTGTGTGTGAAATAAAAAATTACAATCGTCACTTTTTTGTTCAATTTTTATTCACATTGAATGTATTAAATATCCAAATTGCACCAAACTCACCTCTGAACTATTTCAACTATCACAAGATGTGATGTCATCAGTGTCTTGATAGTTTGAGTTTGATAATAAAGTTGAACAGAGGCGCTCCTCCTACATTTCTCAGTTTAATATCTTTCAGTCAGACAACTCACGCAGCAGTAGAACAGGTTTAGTGTTTGTTGTGGAACACTCACTGGACCTGAACACAAGTATCCTTCACATATTTATACTGTAGTGACATTGATATATGTTTATTTTATTTTATTTATTACTTTTTATAACTCTAATAGCAGGGTTTTTGGAGCACAAGGAAAAGTAAGAATTTCATTGTACAGGACTGTATATATGACTAATAAACACTTTGATTATTTGATGTGATAAAATAGCAAAAGATGAGCAGTAGCCAGGCACGTGCACAGACATTTTGGGGGGCAGGTGCTCAAACCATAAAAAAAGGGCACCCATCGCCAAAATTGTTTATGAAATTAAAAATAATAATAATAAATCAATAAAAACGTACTCATTCTCCCTTATTTGTTTTACTAGTTGATGGCCTGATCCAATAAAAAAGAGAGCTGCTACCCTGAGCTGCTTGTTGCAGTTCCCTGTCCTTCTGCGTTTGGAGTCTGTCTTTTCTTGGCATTATGCTGCAAATTTTGAGATAAATAAATGTTATGCATAATAATCAAGAGTGACTTACATAATCTCTATAAAGCTGACAACACAGTATACACACATTTTTGTTTACTGTTTTCTGAAAGAGTTGAAGTATAAGCAGCACAACACTAATAATATACCATAATATAACTCACCAGACTGTCATGTAGCTCAACTTAAGACCTACCTTTCATTTCAATAATTACGATTTTAAGCTTTTTGTTGGTTTATTTTTTAGGAAACGTCGGACCAGTTGCAACGTAATGTTTTCTGCGGCGCTAATGTTGTGGTTCATTTATCACCAAACAAAGTCGGGGGATTGCACACACAGCGTCATTACCTGTTTGTGTGATGCTGCGGATCAGAGGAGAAGTGGCTGCAGCGTTTGGCGCTCAGCTGAATGAGGAGGAGGAGGAGGAGGAGGAGGGAGGGGCCAGCGGGGGCTTGTGACCGCCGCGGAGCATGTCGGGGCGAACTTCTCCCAAGAACTCAAATAAATGACCCGTCAGACATCAAAACACATTGGGGGGAATTGATGACAGAGAGAGTAATTTTTATTCTTAATTATTGATGAATGAAGAAAAAGTTGGACTCCAGCAGAAGGGCACTTTTCTTATCCAGGGCAAAAGGGGAGGAGCTTGAGCACCACTAGGGTTCTATCTGTGCACGTGCCTGGCAGTAGCATATTGTCTCTAAAAGGATATAAATAGATTAGACTATTGAAATGATGCTTATTGTCTTTACTAACGAGTGCTGGTTACTCTTCAGACCAGCCAGTCAGTCTGGGTCAGGGGTCGGCAACCTGCGTCTCTTCAGCTCCTCTGCAGCAGCTCCCTGTGCAGTGTCGTGCATGTTGTGCATATTTATCACAAACAGTGAACTTAACGAATCAGTTTCCATAAGATGAACGTGAACGGGGGGGAACGTCACGTTTAATTTAGTAAATCATTATCGTATCAGACCATCATGAAATACCAGGAGCGGGCGAATGTGTGTGTGTGTGTGTGTGCAGAACCAACTCAGCACTGCACAGGGGGAGGGGCAATTGTTGGCTAAGGGTTCCTGTGCTGTCTGGGAGCACACACCCACACACACCCACACACACACATACACACACACACAAACTGTTTCATAAATGCTGAGTTATGTGTGACACTATGTTCCATGTACGCTGAAGTGCAGAACATGTTGGAAAGATCCCTCACCATAAAAAATGTCCTGTTCCTTTAATGTTGCTGGCTATCGAACATCCTGTGTGGATCATGGTACAGGAATCAGGAAGTTGATCTGGATCCCAGAAACCCGCCTTATCTCACCCATGACTAAGATCCCCCTCTCTCTCTCACAGACATACACACACACAGCTACTCCCACTGGACCGTTGAGAGCAGTTGTTCAGCGTCACTGAAGAGAAGCAGAGTCTCTGAAGAAGTTTCTCCTCAAGGTTTTTCGTCAAAAATCTTTTACTTTTCAACCATGGCGCGTGAAGGCCAGGTGTGTGATGAGAGGATAACAGATGCCCTGATCAAGAAGGTCCTTGAGGAGGAGACGGAAAACAGGCCCACAATGGAGGTCCGTATAATCAACCCCGAAGAGAGAGAGATAGTGGACAAGCTGCTTGCCAGGGTCCTCAAGGCTGGTCTCCACTTAGTTGGTGTCCGCAGAGTTGGTGAGGAAGTAAACGAAGTCAAGGAGATCCGAGATAAAATAAATTGGCTGTCACAATTCTTCACTCAGGGCAAAACTGAGGCCAACGCGAGGTTTCAGGAGGTGTCTCAGGAGATGTTTCAGGATGGCATCACTTGGGAGAAGATTGTGAGTTATCTCTCTTTTGTTGGCAAGGTGGCATACAGAACCGAGAGGGATATGCTTCCGCCATGGGAGACTGGGATAGGTTATCCAGTGAAGCCGATCCAGGCTTTGACTGGGCAATTTTTCAAAGATTATCTCCTGGGCTGGATTCAGAAACAAGGAGGATGGAAATGCTGTCCGGATCTGCCTTGAGCTCTCACAGAGGAGACCTTCATCCCAGAGGAGACCTTCATCCCAGAGGAGACCTTCATCCCAGAGGAGGTCTTCATCACAGAGGAGGTCTTCATCACAGAGGAGGTCTTCATCACAGAGGAGGTCTTCTAATCATCTTCTTCACCTGCATGGCCCTCTGAATCTTCATCAGCTGTTGACTCTGAGCCGCACCTTGTTGCTGTGAAGATGATTCAAACAAGAATCCTTTTCTCTCTGCTCCTGCTCTTGTCTTGTGAGACCCTGCTACACCTTGTTCTGTGCTGCTTGTTTTCTGTGGGGAGAGGCATCGTTAAATGAAACCTGAAAATCATACAAAAACATGTTAATCCTAACGAGTAATTAAGATTGATTCACTGATTTATCATTTTTTTCCATCAAATCAAACTGAATTTGCTTTATTACTGTTCACGTGTGTGGTCTATATAACTTTAATGATTTAGGGAACTGCTGTTATTTTCTCTACATTACATGTTGGCTGCTTCAGGATCTGATCAGCAACCGACTTAATCTTCAAAAACAATCTTTGTAATTCAGATCAATATGAAACATTACAACAAAATGAATGTTGTTCTTTTACTTGGATGGAGATCATCATCTTTGAAGTGTTTCTGTGTGAAATAAAAAATTACAAGCGTCACTTTTCTGTTCAATTTTTATTCACATTGAATGTATTGAATGTCAGGTTAACTGTGCTGTCTGGGAGCACACACACACACGCACATTCACACACACACACACAATCACACACACACACACACACACACACTGTTGCATAAATGCTGAGCTATGTGTAACACTATGTTCCATGTACGCTGAAGTGCAGAACATGTTGGAAAGATCCCTCACCATAAAAAATGTCCTGTTCCTTTTATGTTGCTGGCTATCGAACATCCTGTGTGGATCATGGTACAGCACTTGACCTTTGCTCAGAACTCTATCTTACATATTGTATACTTTCTATAACCCTGCATCTCATCCTGCTCATGTTGTGCGAGCATCGAAAAAAGTCTTTTTTAAAGCACGGGTGGATTTCCCCCAAACCCCAGGTTCATACAGTCCCTCAGTTCATCCAACCAAATAGTTTATCCCATAAAACCCTGAACCCCAAAAAATGTCCCAAATCAAAGTTCACGCAGGTGTGGTGAGATGCCACAAACAATACAAAAATAGTTCACGCTATCCTCAAGTCCTTACACAAAGATCACTCTAAAAAGAAACAACATGTTATTAGGATGATAGTGGGACGGATGGTTATATTTTAACATTTTTGAAAAGCCAGGTGACCAGATGATTTCACCCTGTTTTTGTCTTTATGATCAGATCCATCCATCCTGACTCATGGCAACTGAGCATTATCCTCACAAGGGCAATTTCAAATCAATGTCATTTCATGATGTGGTATGAACTCATGAGATGCAAGTATTCAGGTTCTGGAATTCATTCAGAAAAGAGCAACTTTTATTGCCAAAATAGTAAAGGAGTGGAAGTGAGAATCAAGCTGGTTTCTATTTTAGTGAAACAAAAATGTGATCTGGATCCCAGACACCGGCCTTATCTGAACAATGACTCACTTATTAACATCCACACACACACACACAGACACACACAAACATACAGCTCCGCCGACTGGACTGTTAAGAGCAGTTGTTGAGCGTCACTCAGGAGAAGCAGAGTCTCTGAAGAAGTTTCTCTTGTCAAAAAGCTTTTACTTTTTCACCATGGCTGGTGGAGGCAAGGTGTCTGATGAGAGGATAACAGAAGCCCTGATCAAGAAGGTCATTAAGGAGGAGCTGGAAGACATCCCGTCCCTCACCCTCGATGCTGTGGAAGTACAGAATGAGCAGGAGAAAGCGGTTGTGAAGAAGGTGTCTGCAGTGGTCCGCAAAATTGGTGACAAACTAAAGGAAGACCCAGAGATCCAAGATGACATAAAGGGGATTGCACAACACTTCCAGCAGGGCGAAGTTGAAGAGGCCAACCAGATGTTTAAGGAGATGTTTCACGGTGGCATCACCTGGGAGAAGATTGTTATTTCACTTTATGTTGGTGGCAAGGTGTTAGGCACAATAGGCATGATGACGGCTCTGCATCAGTCAGTGAAGCTGATCCTGAAGTGGACTGTGGACTTTTTCAAAAAGTATCTCCTGGGCTGGATTCTTGAACAAGGAGGATGGATCCGCTGTTTGGTTCAGTAATGAGCTCTCACAGAGGAGACCTTCATCACAGAGGAGACCTTCATCACAGAGGAGGTCTTCATCCCAGAGGAGGTCTTCATCACAGAGGAGGTCTTCATCCCAGAGGAGGTCTTCATCACAGAGGAGGTCTTCTAATCATCTTCTTCACCTGCTTGGCCCTCTGAATCTTCATCAGCTGTTGACTCTGAGCCGCACCTTGTTGCTGTGAAGATGATTCAAACAAGAATCCTTTTCTTAATCCTAACAAGTAATTAAGATTGATTTACTGATTTATCATTTTTTCTCATCAAATCAAACCGAATTTGCTTTATTACTGTTCACGTGTGTGGTCTATATAACTTTAATGATTTAGGGAACTGCTGTTATTTTCTCTACATTAACTGTTGGCTGCTTCAGGATCTGATCAGCAACCGACTTAATCTTAAAAAACAATCTCTGTAATTCAGATCAATATGAAGCATTACAACAAAATGAATGTTGTTCTTTTACTTGGATGGAGATCATCATCTTTGAAGTGTTTCTGTGTGAAATAAAAAATTACAAGCGTCGCTTTTCTGTTAAGTTTTTATTCACATTTAATGTATTGAATGTCAGGTGTACTGTGCTGTGTGGGAGCACACACACACACACACATTCACACACACACACACACACACACACTGTTGCATAAATGCTGAGCTATGTATAACACTATGTTCCATGTACGCTGAAGTGCAGAACATGTTGGAAAGATCCCTCACCGTGAAAAATGTCCTGTTCCTTTTATGTTGCTGGCTATCGAACATCCTGTGTGGATCATGGTTCAGCACTTGACCTTTGCTCAGAACTCTATCTTACATATTGTATACTTTCTATGACCCTGCATCTCATCCTGCTCATGTTGTGCGAGCATCGCAAAAAGGTCTTTGTACCATATTAGGTCGTGGCATCCGGCCACAGACAGAATATAACCACCATTTCGAGCAGCCCCCCCCCCTTCTTCTCTCATCCCTCTTCTCTCTCTCTGTGCATCTCAGAACCTCACAGAGGAACTGACTTTATTTTTTAACTTGAGATCATATTACGAAGTGTTTCAATAAGAACTGAAGCGATAGAACTTCGATTTAAGAGTTATGAAATCGCTCTATTGTGTCTGTCCAGTTCTAACCACATTATTGCCATGAAGTGCTGATGCATGATGTTAATATTCTATAATTACAGCAATCGGCATTAATCATTTATTGAATCAAATGATGGGAATGTGAAGCGTGTTGCTGGTGATAATCCAGAGAGAAATCTCGTGAAACAGGAAAGAGACTTTTCAAAGTTGTTGAATGTTCCGACATTGTCTTGTGATCAGGAGTTCCTAGTGACACAGGATCAACTACCAGACAAACTACTCTGGTGTGTTTATTCAGCCTTCACCTCCTATTGGCTCCAGATATTTAGCCGACTCGAAATCCAGGAGGAGGCGTGTTGACGAGCTTTTTGAATCGAGTTCTCTCATCGCTATTTAATACGCTGATTTGGTTTTAATCTGCAGCTTCTGTCAGCAGCTTTCAAAATGTGTCTTCAAGTGGAAAATTGGGTTAAAAATCCTGTGGTGTGAACTACACACAATAAGTATCGACAACAAAACTGCAGTCTTTTACTTGTGACCTTTCCTTCACATTTAAATATTGGAAGTTTAAATGTCTAACTTCATTATTTGCTGTATTTGACTTTTAATCATGTTGTAATATTTTGCTTGTTGTCTTGGATTTTTTTCTTTTCTTGGTTTTACTGTGTATGTTTTTGAAAGGTTCTGTGTTAATAGAATTTCTCGAAGAGCAAACTGAACACGTTAAGATTTAATTCCGTCTTTTAACGCTGCCACTGAATCGATGGACACGTGTCACGTTGGTGAGAAGCTGATTCTCTGTGTAATTAACCGACTCGTTAGCCTCTTGCCTTCCTGAACTACAATTTGATTTCCAACATTTTCCAGAGAAGCCTTGTGGAGCTGATGAAAACAGGTGAGAGGCCGGAGGCAGAGAAGGAGGAAGTTTTTCCAGATTGATGTTTCCCTCCCCACAGCGAACACAGAGCCATGCGTGTTGCATGCAAATGGAGCGGCCGTTTGAGCCCATGATCCCGACAACTCACCGCCCCCCCCGCCGTCCCTCCACACACATGCACACACTTCCCCGGCTGAAAGGTCACTTCTGTTATGAAAGGCTGTTTTTTCACGTCAACTCGACTTTATTAGATCCGAAGGCCGAGTGTGACAGGAGAGGTGGAGAGAAGTGCTGCAACAAAGTTCACTTGTGTCTGCCTGCTGGAGGTTCGTGGGGGGGGGGGGGGGGGGCCGGCCTGACGTCTCCATAATAGATGTCCTCTAAATGGCAACAGTGAGCCAACCTTTACCTCGCCTCGGGTGAGGGGGGGGGGGGAGGGGAGATGGCTCATTGTTTTTCCTATTCTCCTTCTGCAGAGAATGATTATGGATGCACATTACCGGTGGCATATTTTCATGATGGATGGCACAGCCGAGGCGGGTGCCTATCCTGCTGGTATTGTGTGCTTGCTAATTAAATGACAAATTGTCAACTAGGAAATGTGTAATTGTCCCTGGAGACAACAACACATTTTTTCTCCTAATTTGTCACTGTGAGGTTATTGTGCGCGAGCAGACGGACAAGTTGAGGTAAATACACACATGAGGGCATTTTACCCTCGAGGATTTGGGTTGTGTCTTTTGTCGTAAGTGACATTTTTCAATATATGCACTAGGGTGGGAATTGGCAAAAATGTGACGATTCAATAGTATTGCGATATTTGGGCCACGATTCAATAGTAATGCGATTCTGCGATATATTGCGATACTGCAAGTAATGCGATTCGATTCTGTGATATATTGCGATTCATGTCCCCCATATTATTCAAAGGCATTACAAAAAGAGGAAAATAAGACTGCTCACCTCACTTCAAAAGTCACATTTAATTCTGTGAACAACATTGTCTTCTACACATTAACTGAAGTGTAAAAACTTTGTCCTTGAACATTCAGGACACAGGACCTTTGTAATTATTTTCTGAATAGGAGACCTCTCACATGAACGCTGAGCTCCCAGCACATAACTCACAATTATTTAAATACAATACAGTAACATCAAGCAGACATAATAGAGTAACATAAACCTGAGAATAATCATATAAATAAGAGTAACCTAGAGCTTCAATCAAATTGAGAAAAATAAACAAATGTGTACTACTAGAGTCCAGTCCAGTTGGCTGCAAGGTCATGACCCAAAATGTTAAATTCATTTGGGAATATTGTCATTTTTGTTCAGAAAAAGGAGTTGGTCAACATGCTCAGATGTTAAAGTTCCTCTGGAACGTTACTATATCTCCTGCAGTGGAGAACATTCTTTCCTCATACACACTAGGTATCTTTTAAACTCTGAAACTCTCCTCGTCATGCTTTGCCAGCCAGGGGCTGTTACATATAGGATTGTAAAACTTTTTTTTTTTTTTAAATTAAAAAAAAAAAAAAAAATATTGCAATACTTTGTGCTACAGTATCGATTTAATCGCGGGCGCAAGATATCGCGATACTTAACAGAATCGATTTTTTCCCCCACCACTAATATGCACTAAACAACACTGAAAAGGCCAATGTATGTGGACAGGTGGACAGGTGAGCTTCCACATGGTTACTCTGTTCCTTTAAGGACAGCATCAAACAATCTGTGTTCAAGCAAGTGCACCAGAAATAATCTCTACAAATACTGAAAAACCTGGAAAACTGTAGACAGTGTTGAGTGTCAGCGACGCGAGTCATGTGACTGCTGATGGTCGGAGAAGGTTCTTCCACCTGAGGAATATTCCCTTCGGACTCGGGAGGTGATGGTTCTCAGGTTGAAGACACTTGAATCCAGGCGTTAATGTTGATTCTCTGCATAAATCTGTGAGGAAATCGACAAAGGACACAAACTGCAGGACACGAGCACAGGAGACAAGAGTCGTCTTGGCATTAAACATTAAAACATCTCTCATGGGGCGTAAAATATAATTGATGACGTTTGTCCAAAACTCTGTAGTAGTGACACGTACATGTAGAAAAGTGATGAGTAATGTTTGTGTAGATAAAGAGTTTTATTGTGTCCGTGACCAGGGAGCATCGTGGGAATTGTAAACATATTCAAACCAATTAAACAATGTCTAACAACAAGTCTCCTATGAACAGTTTGGTTTCACATTATTCAGTGTGGGTGAAACTCTTAATCACACATGAACCCATGAAGACCATGAGCAGAAGAAGCCCCTGATGACTGTGTGTAGCTGCAGCGATCGATGAGCTTGTGTTATTAGTGTGCGATCGATCCTGCCGCCCTGTTCCGAGAGGAAACGGAACTGCGATACAACAGCACTTTGAAAGTGGAGAGTAATGAATTAAGTATTCATCACACAGAGATTCATCGCACAACAGAAAACTCTTTAAATCACATCAGCATTCATCACTGACGTGTGGCCGAGCGAGAGGCCGCCGACCTTCCTCCCCTGAAACGAATCTATGGTCCCAAAAAACAAAGTGAAAAATAAAAACAAATGATAAATGTGTCTCTTCGTGCTCAGGTGCTTTTCATCAGATAAAGGTGAAAGTGTTTTCCAGGTCGGCTTTGTGCAAAAACACTGTTTGCTATGTCTGTAGCTGGAACAGTTAGCGTAGCTTGTCTCTGACTCCTCCTACTATCCAAAAATAAAGGTGAAATATCTTGGATACGAACGCTGCCATCTTGAATCGATGACGTTATCCTGCAGTTCTCTTTTTGTTTCATCAAATAACTCCTCAGAAACAAACACCAGTGTGATAAGAACTACATAAGATGACAGAAAGTTTGGTCCATGTCCCATCTTCTATCGTGGAGGAAGCAGGCTTTATGGCCTATGTCTGTGGCCTAGCCAGCCACTAGGGGGGGATTGAAATGCTTTGATCTGCCTGTGATCTCGTTCAAATGATTTTCCCTGATGCGTGTAAGATCTGTCGTAGATGTGAATATGACTTATCGGGTTAAACTGTTCACATTCAAAAGGGAAACTCGTGTATCATGTGACAACGGGTTGTTTTGGTTCAGGGTCACGAGCCCAAACTACCAGAGTCACAGCGGAGGACGGCACTTCCTGCTCACGCTGGTTTTTGTAGACCAATCGCAACAGAGTGGAGCAGCCGGCCAATCAGAGCAGACCGGGCGTTGTCAGCTTAAAGAGACAGGAGCTGAAACCCAGGGTTTGAGACAGAGGCTGAAAAGAGGAGCTGCAGCGATGGACGGTCTGAGGAAAGTGTTTCTGAACATCAGAGAACTTGAACATTTAGAAGTTTTAACACAAATTAAGATGCAGATGCGTGTCATGTGTCTCATTTAAGTGTTTTCCCTCAAGTTGTATTCTCTCTTCAGTGCACAAAAGTGGATTTTTTAAGATTTCAGATATAAATTGATCCCGGCTCTGATTGGATATGAGTCACTTACATCAGGTCTCAATCCATCAATCAATCCATCAATCAATCCATCAATCAGTCTTTCAATGCTCTGACTGTTCATCCTTAATTGTCTCTTAAGAAAGACGTTTAGCTTTTTTCACTTTTACCCGAGAAAGAAAGTTTGAAATTTGAAATGTTATATGTGAACTGTCAGATTTAAACCTTTTGACAAAAATCGGGATTGGTTGTCGTACTGAAGTACATTCAGTAGAAATTAACATTTATAATGTATCAAGAGGAATTTATTTAAATATAATGGAGGAAAAGGGATAAAAAGTGAAACGTGTGCTGCATTAAAACTGCTCCAGAAAGTGGACTTTGCTCAGACGAGCTACTGGAGCTGGAGTTCCTACAGTAAATGTCACCTGATCTGCTCCAGCTGTGCTCGTCTCCCGCTCACTTGACATTTAGCTCCTCCCACAGCTCGTCCGTCCAAGGTCACGCTCGACTGCAGGAAGTGAACATCATGAAACCTCCAGACGTCCAGAGGTAGAAACACAGATTCAAACAGAACACAAAAAAAACTCATCTTCTCTCATCAAATTCATTTTTTGAGTTCAGTGAAACAAAGATTGATGTTCAAGACGTTTTCAGATTCAGGATAAAATAAGATAAAACTTGATTCACTGCTTTACAGGAAGAAAAAGGACTAAGAAATAATGAGCTTCAGTAACAAAGTAATATATAAGTGAACATGCAAAATAACTATAATATATGTGGTATAATATATTAAAACTGCACAAACAGTAGATTAATGAATTCTCAATTCTTTTAATCTTTTCTTATTTTTAAAAGCCTCAGTTTGTACAATAAACACAAGCTTAACCTACAATTATAATACAATTATTTTGTTGTATAACATTATACTGTTATTTAATAGATTTGATCTATTATAATAAATTTGATTGTTTTTATGCTTTCAAGCTTTGTTTTTATGAATGTAATAGTACTTTCTTATTTATGTGAGCTTTTATATTATTATATGATTGTTTTTAAATTGCATTGCTTAATTCAGATAATTCCACCATGTTTTCCTAATAACCACATTTTAACGCTTTGTTGTTTTTTAACGATATTATTCATGTTCATCCATTTATCAATGTATGGGCTCAGTGCTTATTGATATGTATAAATTCATGTGTTTCTCTTTAAGCCTGAAGCCCTTGTAATATAATTACAACTATTATATAATTGTTTTCTTCATATTGTAGCATTAAAACAACAAGTATTAATTCTTTGGTCCATAAATCTTTCAGTTATCGGGAACCCGGTGAAACATGTTCAGTAATTTGTGAGAATCCTCTCGGTGCAGAAAGGCAGCGGGTCGTCGGAGCTCCTCTCTCTCGCTGGACGCCGTAATCGTGATGTATGTTTGAAATAAATCTGACCTTCTACACTATTTAGTGCCGTCTGGAGGAGCTTTTATTTTATTATTATTCTCTCCCTGCAGGAGCTGAACTCTCGTGGAGCTTCGCACTCTGCTGCCGGACAAATGGTATTGAAGCAGTTCATCACGGCAGGTTAACTAGCATCACCCGTCTCGCGGTGACACCGGCTTCGCACAGTTCAATACTTTACTGCCGCACTGAATCCATCTCTGCACTGAGGCCGACAGCGGCTCTAAGTCTCGGCTGTCGGAGGCCCGAGACTTTATCGGCCGAGAATCTGAGCCGGAGCCCGACAGGTACTGAGAGATCGTCCAGAATGCTCGTGAATAGATCTGACGTTAAATCAAGCTGAAAATTGGGAGGTAATTAAAAACACATAATTTAAAAAATGCATGTGTGGAGAGAGGTGGACGTTCCTGTTGAAGATTTAATATCACAAGTGTGATGAAATTCTCCAAGTCCTGCAGTGAAATAACAGTTTTTCATAATCACAGGTTTGACTCTGGTCACCTGATATACAACTCACTCAATTGTTTTCCTCACTTTATTAGTAAGATGATAATAAAAAATACTGCAGATGTAGCCAAATTGGTTTATTACAAATCCTGTGATAAATATTACGTGATCATAAAATATGAGATGTAACAATCTTTGGGCTTTTTAACGGGACGAGAAAAAACCCAGGGAAGAAAAAATCTAATCTGTGCTCATGAGTCACAGATTTTGTGTTGACAGAAAATATGAAATTACTTCTGTTTATGGTGCTTTACAGTTTAGTAAAAATATTTAAAGTTCACAAACAGCTTGTAAAAAACCCCATTGTTTATATTTTTATTCCCATTGTGTTTTCCCAGCGGCTTGTGGAGTTTTAACACTCGACTGTAAACACGACCATGAATCTGCTTCTCCTATCGACATAAAGAGAATCACTGTTAAGAGATAATCCAAATAATCAGAAGTGACTTCATGTGTCACAAGTTTGTGCAAATTCACTTTTCCTGAGAGCGAATCCTCAGATTTCCAAACGACATCTCAACACACAGACCCTCAGAGTATAGTTATTATATTTTATTATAACTAGCTTCTTCTGACTTTGCTTTTAATCTTTGTTTTGACAGATGCTGTGATGTCGTTTTCAAAGCTCCTTCTCTTCAAAGAGATATTTCATTCTTTATTTATTTATATACGTTCAAAGTTCTTGTTCTTTGTACCTAAAAACAAAGTTTGGACCATTTAAAAACAAACGTGCATCAGGTTAAACGATAAATACTGTATCTCTGCTTCGTGAGTTGGTTTGGCTTCGACACTGACCGACAGGTGGTGAGCTGGATCCGGAGATAAGCATCAGTCAGACACTCTCAGCCAAACCCCGGAAAATCAATGTCATCACCTTTTCTGAAACGATAAGAATAATCCACAGATGGATCGACAGAAGCTTCAGGGACCGCTTAGCCATCTGTGTGTGTGTGTGTGTGTCTGTGTGTGTGTGTGAGTGTGTGTGTGTGGGAGTGTGCGCCCTGCAGGTGACCTTGCCCGGAGCTCAGCTGACCTCCGCTTGCATCCTTCCTGCTGAGTCATGGTTCACGTCCAGACAATAGCCGGTGGAACGGTTCCGTAGCCAGATGGCCGCTGCTGCTCTAAGGGGAAAGAAAGACAGACAGAGAAAGTGCTTCCGTGTGACCTTTAAGATTTAGTTTTCAGACCAAACTACCTTTGGGTTTTTTCGACAAGAAGCAGAAAACTTTGGGTAATGATCAAGAATTTGGGATTTCTGCAGGTTTCCACTTTAGGGGAGTGAGCGTGGTCCTCGGATCTTTAGTGTGTGAAAGATCGACGACATGACGACTTCTACAAGTGAACCCAAAACATCTGGAACCCCCCTGGTGGCTGTTCATAAACCCCACCTCCTCCATGTTAGCAGATGGGACATGAAGTGAAGTAAAAGAATAAAGTAGGCGTCAAATGATTGTTTCTCAAAGATGTTTCCTGTCGTTTGAGGTCGTTTTGATTACACTGATGTGTGAAGTGGTCAAAGTCCCTCAGAGTCTGACTCCTGTCGCAGATGCAGGTTTTCAAAGTAGTTTTACCAGGAGCAGTAAAGTTTGTAGTTGATGGGCGACAACAAACACAAACACTTTAATGGACTTTCAATCTGGAACCACGGCCGCTCCGATCTCACTCTGACACAAAGAGCTTCGGTTCGGCTGCAATTTGAAACCTCAGCCGCCTCAGATAAGAAGCGAACATCCATCAACAATTGTTTCAGAGATGTTCCACAAAGCTTAATGAAATATAGCATCAGCGTAATGACGTCGTTAATGAAAGACCAATTGTTTTCTCTGTGATGAATATGTCTAATCTCCCGGCGGTGGCGGCGGAGGCAGCGAGCGCCGGGTCTGTGCGTCTGCAGCTCCGGAGCCATAACTCAGTCTGGGCCGTGACAGGCGCCCAGATCCTCCCACAACTTTGATTTCCAGCTTTTTCATCTTCCATCCAACCAATCAAAGTTTCACCTGCACTCTCGGGGAAAAAACAGTCTTAAATTACGGCCGGTTCTCCGTGCTCTGAATCAAACCGTGTAAACCCGGAGATGAAATACACGTGCCAGGGCGTCTCCGTCACCTGACGGCGAGTACAGCACCTCATCTTGTTTCTCGTCGTAACTCAAACAAATGACATCATTACCTCCACATCGGCAGAGCTCCAGTCATCAGCCTGAGAACAGGAAGCAGCATCATGTGACAGCAGCAGAACGGAGATGCATCCTCAGCTCTGGTCCCTGATTCAACAGAAACTCTTTTCAGAAATAACGTGAAAGTCTTTGGCTGCAGATTATTCTTTCATTTTGCCTTCATAACATCAGACGCTGGTAAATCAATGAGTGTTTGTGTTGTGAACGGAGTCGTACGATTCCCACAGAGACGCAGAGGGAAACAGGAACGTGAACAAGCTGCTGATTGGACCTTTGTGAACAATAAGACGTAATGAATTGGATTAAAACTGACACCAGCAGGTTTAAAACAGCTGACGAGTTAACAAGCGATTTTTATTGAGATATTTTCTGTAGCTGTGTCCAGATTCAGGATCTGGGTCCTTAAAAACATAAAAACTATGAAGCAGCTGAAGAATAAAAACTTTATTCTCTGGGCGTCCGTTCGATGACCTGATTTAAAAACAGCTCAGGGAAAATCTCCTACGATCCCAAAGTAGGATTAAAAATAAGTGAACTGGCATTTGTTGGATTTATTCAGACTGACATCAGCATTTTAAGTTTAAACGCTAAACACAAACTTGGTCCAACTTCTTGTTCCGTTTCATCTTTACAGTATTTGAACAAGACAGATACTGTAAAGTTTAATTAGAAAATAATGAGAGCTCTACCTGGGCCTGGGGCCAGCTGCCTGGCTGCGAGAGCTCGGCTCGGCCTGCCAGATACATATCAAAATTAATGTTGCCGGAGAGAAATGCTTATCATTTAAATTAGCCCTGCCTGTCAGAGTGGGGATTCGTCACATCAGAGGATGCTGAGAAAAGAGGTTCTGCACGTCGGCTGCTCGGTTCTGGATCCGAGACGACGAGGGACCAGACTCACGCTGCACCAACATGCCAGATATTTATCTTCCAGCTCCATGAATTATTATTCCCTCAGAAAGTGGAAAAAATCAAAAAGCAACATTTAGCTGTTAAACAAAGGGATAAAACAACTCCTGGATCCGCCCTCTGATCTGCAACATAACTATAATATATGTGGTATAATATATTAAAACTGCACAAACAGTAGATTAATTCATTCTCAATTCTTTTAATCTTTTTTTTATTTTTAAATACCTCAGTTTGTACAATAAACACAAGCTTAACCTACAATTGTAATACAATTATTTTGTTGTATTACATTATAGTGTTTAATAGATTTGATATATTTGATAAAATTTGATTGTTTTTATGCTTTCAAGCTTTGTCTTTATGAATGTAATAGTACTTTCTTATTTATGTGAGCTTTTATATTATTATATGATTGTTTTTAAATTGCATTGCAGCGTTGCTAATTGCTTAATTCAGATAATTCCACCATGTTTTCCTAATAACCACATTTTAACGCTTTGTTGTTTTTTTAACGATATTATTCATGTCCTCTGCATCTCATCCACATGAATTACTATTCCCTTAGAAAGTGGAAAAACTCAAAAGGCAACATTTAGCTTTTAAACAAAGGGATAAAACAACTCCTGGATCCGCCCTCTGATCTGCATCATAACTCAACGGCTTCTCCTCTGACCTGTTCATCCATCTTTTCTCCAAGTTTCATGTAAATCCATGGAGTTGTTTCTCTACAGGTCTTCTCCCCTGTCCAGCTCGGAGGTGGAGGTAATAACCGTCCTCTCTCTGAAACAGAAGGATGTTGTCAGGCTGCAGATGTTATGTTGTCATGTTTGTTGGTGTTTGGGTTCCACTGCTCTGCTGCCACTGGGAAACCTCTCAGACTGGAGTCTCCCGTCTCCTCTTATCAATCACTGTTGGTTCCTCTCAACCACAGTAAGCTAATCTCTCTCTCTCTCTACCGAAGCTCATCAGGAAACGTGTGAAATCTAGTCGTCATGGTAACGTCTCCCCAACACAAGCTTGACCAGTGATGAGTCAAAGGAGCCTGATTCACTTAGTCTGCTACGCAACCATTTCTTCTTCATTTTATAGCAAATTAAAGATCACAGGCTGAGAACGAGTGAGTTTCACTGTCTCCGTTTGCATTCCAAGCACAGAATTACATTATTATTTGTTAATATCTTTGGAGACACAAAGACAAATGTAGCTACTTGTCCTCACGGGTCAGACGGCGTTCGTCTTTCTGATCCGTTCGAGTGCAGCGTTCAACACAAAGACGGAGGAAATGTCTTCTCTGACATTTCACAGGATTAAATCCTCCTCGGTCAGGACCTGGTGGATCCTCTCGTCCTGTGGAGCGTCACTGGTCATCGATCCTTCGCCTCTAACGATGTTTTTACCTTGTTCCTGAACGTGACTCGTTTGGTTTGTCACACACATTTCTAATGAGCAGAATCCTCCAAAGATTTACTGATGAAAAAAAAGGAAAAACAAAAGCTGGATGAGACCTTGAATAAATCCAAGCATGAAAGTCCTGTACTCTGTTCATCTCTGTGTAATTCCTGCATTAAACTAAGCATCAGTTCCATGAAGGGATCAAACCTCCAGCCTGAGTGTAACCGGTTGTTTCAGCTGACACGAGTGCTGCCTCTCGGCTTCCAAACGCATTTGTTCCTGTGAGTGCACACGACATTGTTACCAAACTCTCCCTCCTGTGAGTGACAATCACTTGGAAACGTTCCCATACGAGTGATTTTCACAATATGTCGCAGTCCTCCTGGGAAATTTCACTTTAGGCACCCGCCAATTCCCCCTTTCCTCCAGCAAAATGGGTTTCCGGCGGCGGCGGCAGCAGAGAAAATTGCCAGGTCGGCGCCGAGAGACATTTTGCTATAACTGCAGTTATCGACTTGATAGGACCCCTGTGATTATTGTGAAGTGGAATTACCCTGTTTCATCACAGAATGCACCTTCTGCCACCAGGCCTGACGCCTCCTCACGTCTCAAACCGCTGCAGGGATCAGAGACACATGGACAGGTTCCTCTCACAGCACCTGTGAGACCCCCCCCCGCCCTGCTGATATCACAGTACTGGGTAATTCCCCTCTGAACACATTTGCGTGCACGCTAGTTGGTCTGCAGAAGTCGTGGAGAACTTTTGATCCTCTCCACAGGATCTTTAAAGAGCTTCCGATGATCAAATAAAAACTAGTTCCTTAAATCAGAGCTCATTCATTACAAGAGATGGAAATGACCTCTAATTAGATTTCGGGATTATCCATCTAATACTTGAGTGTGTTTGCTCATAATCACTGAAGTAAGAGGCTTAAAACACACGCACTGCATTCATCAGGATTTTGTTATTGTCTGACTCGATTTGTCCCACTGTCGTCTCTGCAGGTTTTAAATCACTGACTGTGGATTTACATTGATTTGGTAAAGATTCGAGCCATGAGGCCATATTCACAATCTACGAAAAATCTACGATTACACCTCACGAGAGTTTCAGATGTTTACCATAAACCAGAAGTGTCCTGTCATTGTCTGAGGTGGCCCACGTGGCTCATGACACACAAACACAGTGCAACACAACAATCAGACAACAACCAGGAGTCGACTTTTCCAACCAGATCAGAAACAAACTGTTGTTACTCTCTGTTGGAGGAGAAGCGTCACTGGTTCTCTTTGTGCTTTAAGGGCTCGGTTCTCCCAGTTTACTCTTCCTCTCTTATTTTTTATCGGCTCCCAGTTGAGATAATGGGATGAGCTTCTGGTGTCAGGGACACAGACTCTAATGAGCATGTGCACTGGCCCATGAGGAGGGAAACTCACAGAGGAGGTTTTGGAGGATTAGGGTTCGATCTGGTTTCTGAGGAATAGTTAATAGGTCAGAACATTCATTAGTCGCATTTCTGTAAATCTTAATGTGATGCATACAGGACCTAATAGTTAAAAAAGTAGAGAAGCAGCAAACTTTTTTGAAGGAATCACCAAAATAAAACAGAATCACTCCCAGATTCACATTATTGTATTTTACAGAGTTGGCTGCACATAGTTTTATTTGCAGAGATTTAAAAAAACATTTAAAAATCAATCGAATGGCATTTGACACTTTTCTTTTCACTGCAAACTTAAACATGAATTCCCTGCAGGGTTCCGGGCTTCATGTAATATATTATAAATACTGTATATATATATACTGAATATACACATACTGTATATAACCATTTGTGTGAAGGTCAAACAAAGCTTGGCTTCCTCCTTCCTGCTCTAACCTCCTCCTCTTCTCAGCTTGAATAACAAACTGACATTAATTGATGATGAATGTTTAATGCAGCCATATGTTCTGTAGCTTACACAATTATAACTGTAGCATTAAGATAAAAACCATCTATAATAACACAGTGTTGGTCTGACAGAGAATATCATTAAACCACCAATTCCACAAAAACACGGTTCAGCATTCTGCAGTAAAGTTGCCGTGGAGACGGTGAATCTCTGCAGGAGGATGAAATATGTATTCATGCATCAGGTTTGTCACAAAGTGCAGATCAGGGAAAACGACCAAATTCAGCTCACAGGCTTTTAAAAATAAAACAATGTGTAGGAGGCGATTACATTGGAAAACATATTTTTCCTCTTTAATTGGATTCATAATGAAAGAGTTGATCACATGAGCTGATAATCATCCAGCAGCACAAAGACTGAGTGCTCTCAAACTGGGATTTTACTACATATGCTTAAAAATAAATGTAATTTAATGAATTCACTTTCAAAATAAGAGCAGTGATGGGAACTAATAAAGCTTCATGTCTGTCACTGAGCTGCGGAAACCTGGGGACAGAAAACAAAGATCCAAACCTCCACAGACGTCATGAGATCAATCAAGTTGCCTCTAATATGTCTGATTTTACTAAATCAAGATCCATGAATTATTCCTTTAGAAATAATTGAAAATGTAGTCGTATGGATGCAGCCTAAAGGACAATCGGTGTTTGAATTCAGCCTCTGACAGATGGAGCTCCCTCGAGACAAACAACGTAAGAAACAAGTAAAGGAATTAAGATTTACCAACAAAAAATATAACCAAAAAATGTCAAACAACTAATCTACAAATTCAAAAAGCTTCACTTTCGGGAGCTAACCTGTCGTCTTACTTTATTTACAGTGTTTAGTTTGAGTCCTTCTGATAAAAGACACAGAAATTGTGCTGCGGGATGTGAAGTACAAACACTATAAGAGATGTACTTTGAACTCTTGGACGAACTATTCACAAAGAGTTGGTTGTTGTAACACATGTAAACCAAAGAACACGTGTCGGTGAACTGGGAAATAACACGGACACACTCCAGATAAGTGGATTATTCTCCTTTGACAATTTTCTTTGGCCGTTTATTTATGTTTTATTCCATTTTCCCCCTCAGAGTAAAAACCCAGCGTGAATCCGAGCTGAACACTTTCCGTTCTCCAGCGAGGACGAAGCTCTGCACTTCTCAGGCCTTCAGGGGACGAGAGTGTTTGTACTCAAACGGTTTTGGGGAGAAAGCTGTGTCACACCTCCAAAAGATAACGCATTAAACGTTCAGGAGGAGTCGCTCGCCGCTCGCCGCTCTCCACTCGCTCGCCGTCTCCTCGGGCGCAGATTACAGAGCCGCGGCCCCGAGTCACACGACAACAAAAAGAGTGAATCTCGTTAGCTTATCTACTTTGGTGTGAAATTTGTCTTTGAGAACATCAGATGCCGAGTACAGCCGATAACAGCCGGAGCATATCAGCACATTAACGCTGCGTATTACCCTTTGATGGATTTCACACAGTCAGAGAAGAACTACGAGGTCCTGCAACTTTCTGAAAAACATTTGGAGAATATAGAAACTGGAAGAAATTAGGAAGATTTACAAGATGCTGAAGGAAAGGAGTATAATGTAAACAAAGATACGTTCAAATGCAGTGAGAGAATTTTGAAAAATACAATTTTATTGTTCTTTTATTTTGGTAGGTTTACTGTACGTCAATGAAAAGAGAACTGTGTAAATAAGAGTCATTTAATAACAGATGCACAAAGGTGACATGTTCAATAAGACACATCAGAAACCACATAATGAATATTTTGTCGCAATCTGATTTAAATTTCTGAATTTTAAAATTCTTGATTTTCAGCTGAAATACTAAATTCCATAATGCAAAAAACACACAATTAAACAAGCCATGATTTGATAAACTGTTTACTTAAGGAAACAGGAAAGATGAGATGAGTGTTGCTATACTATCATAATAATAACAATAACAATAACAATAACAAAATGAGCCTTAATGAAGATCACCAGCAGTTATCACATCACGATTTTTCCTCAGACTTTTGTTTTGAAGTGGTCAGTGTTTGTTATATCTCCTATAAACCTCTTTACGTCCCATTAGCAACGAACAAATTAATCTTTTTTCTTCGACAATCCAAATCGGGAAAAAAATAGAGAAATCTGGAAGCTGAGGGATTTAGATATTGAGAGTTAAAGAGTTTCACAGTTACTCTACGATGCAGAAACTCTAATGACACAAATTCCCAAAAACGTCACATCAGAATCCTGGTATCACCCATTAACTAAAATAACTGTTTATTTGTGTTTTTAACTCTGCAAACCAGACAAAACCTTCTTTATTATCACCGGGATGTTTCTGTGCAGTTGTTAGTTGTTTTGTCGTGCTCAGTGTGTGACTGTGTGAGTCTCTGTTTCCAGCCTCGGTGGTACCAACCGGAGTCTGGAAGGTTTTCAGAGCTGCTGATAAACAGCGTCGCTGATGGTTCATTACTCCTGGGCCTCACTCTTCCTCTCCAGACAGTCACTGACCCAGTTCCCTCCAGCCGGGTCCCAGAGGACGCCAGTCTGCTGCTGCCACATCGCCACAGCCATGAGTTCCCATTAGTGTTGACAGTGAGGTCGTTTATAACAGCAAAGCCCTGTGGACAAGCAGGTTAGTCGTAATTATTCAGCTGATATGAGCAAAACAGGCCTGTCACAACTCCCCTGGCTCCCTGGACCTGAGCCAATCACGAGCCAGGAGGAGAGCTCGCCACCACGGGCATCAGGCGCCACAGAAAGAGAGAGAGAGAGAGAGAGGCAGCATCGCACTGCTTTACACTTGAGAGTATTTTTAAACAATTCTCGCCTCTAGGTTTTTCTCCTCGATGCTTGTTTCCTCCTCTCGGGTTCATTAGCCTCTCAGGGATGAAATGGATTAAACGGGTGAAGTCGATACAGACCTGCACCGCCCTCATAGACAGGAGGAGGCGGCCAGACGGAGAGGGCGCCGCCTCCTCCACGCCGACGTCACCTCAGAAGAAGCCGATCCATGAGCAAGGAGCGTTAAGAACCTCGAAGACTTTCACTGGAGCGACCACGTTTTAAATATAAGAATTATTATATATCAGTAATTATATAACGTTCAGTGCACAAAGAGAAACTCTGACGAGAACTGAGACGAGGAGCTGGGACCTTTCAGCTTTTATACATCTATCAGGTTTCAAACTAAATAATTGAACATATATAACAATAATTTAACTCTTACCGCTCTAATACGAGGACTGGAACTAGGCATCTGATGTCAGATGGTAGTGATGGTAGAGCTGATGATTCTGAAAACCCGCTCAAGCCAGTCGCTGCTCAAAATCCAACATAGGACGATTGTTTTGGCTCAGATCCGACCCAGACTGATCTGAGCCACAAGTAAGGCGGAGTCATACATTAGGCCCACATCCATTTCGTATTACCACAAAAAAGAAGTTTCTACATCGTTGCCTGAAGTCACGTCGTGGTACCTGGGATGTGATGCTTCGAGCGCCCAAAAGGGGAAAATGTACCAAGTCGTGTAACAGCGTTAAATGTGAGAAGAGAACATCCTTTAATACCCACAATCATAATTAGTTCCTTGCTCGTAGGAAAGATAATTACTGTTTTGATACGTCTTTTCTATTTATGAATAAAACTGTTGTGTGCAGCTGCTGAAACAAATGCAAAACAAACACTCACCTGCTTTATTCTCTCCTCTTCTTATACAACTGCAGCTGATCTGTACTTTCATGCGGTTCACAGCTCAACTGGAGCACAGTGAGAATCTGACAGCTGTCACTCCACTGGATTCATACGCTGCCAATATAAAAAGGCCCCGGATTTGCTTTTCATTCTTTTAAATCTCATTCTAATGTTTGCATTGAACACGAATCACCCAGTGACTCACATGTGATGTTTGAATAGCTGTGAGCGAGTGCACTGTGGGTTGGAGGAGCTGGAGGAAGCAGCAGGTTGAAGCAGCCTCGGGCGGCGTGTCCTCCCACAGTCTGTCTCCGGATCAGTGTCCTGCAGTTCTCTATTAGCTGGACGTCAGTGACAGGTTTTTGAAAGTAGATCAGCAGCAATGGAAACATGTCTCCGCCTCCTGGGGGCGCCGCAGGCGAGCGGCCGGGTGGCCCGGGCCTCCGGGCGCCTGTCATTTATTAAAACCACGTTTCCTTTAACAGCTTCTCTTCTTCTGAGATTTTAACACGTGAACTCTGGTGTTTCACTCGTTTTTATATCAGCTGGATATTTTCACGAAAAATGTCAAAGGAATTATTTTGATCATTTTGTTTTCCTGCTGTTATGTAATTAAAGTTTAAAAATCACAGACTTGTTGAATAATAGAGCTGAGGTCCTTGTTGGTTTTAAATGTCAGAGATGGAAGAATTATTTCAATGAAGAAAACAGAAATTAAGACAAATTCACAACTCGCAGCATTTTTAGCTCAGTTTGCATTTACCTTAGATCTTTAACAAACATGATACAATATTCAAACTCGGAAAAATCTGCAACTCTGCTCAACGCACGGAGGATGTTTAATTTTGGTGGAATTTTCATTGCATCATATCCTCTTTAATTTGTCTCTGATAGAACTTCAAATCACATATGATGAAGGAAAAACTGTTTTTCAACATCAGCGTCCAGCGGCGGCGTCATGTGAGAACTGCCGAGGCTGGAGGAGGAAAACGTGCCACAACTTACTAAATATAACATGTGTTTGTAAACAATCTTTTTATGGACAGCAAAGATATTCTTCAATTCCCTCTGTGGTCCTTACACAATGTTTCCAGTGATAAACTAGGACACACAAACACAGAAACATTACAAAACAGACAACATCATTGGGGATGTGCGATGCTCAGAGACTCCGTGTTGTTGTCATCTGTGGAGTTTTTCGTAAACATGAACATCTGGCCACATCTGTCGGGAACTTTCCAAATATGATCCATAAGCAGCAGCAGCAACACAACTGATGAGTTTTCACACCTGCCACCACAATAACTGGTCATTTGTACTGTGTGTATACACGTGTATAGACTTTTCATAGCATGTTTGTTATGTCAGTGGATATATAGACTCGTGCAATAAGGAAACAGACTGTTATTGATTTATTTATAATAATTTCAAGTCATTGTCGTCACCAGATCAAAAGAAAAGTCAGACTAATGATGTTCTGACATGATTTTAAAAAGATTAAATCTGTCAAACACACGGAAAGAAAATCAGTCTCAAATATTAATAAAGCTTTTTTCTCATTATTTTGAATGTCAGGGAGAAAATGTCCGGTAAAGTCATTAAAGAACAATAACTCTCAACATTCATCTTAATAAGAATTAATTAATATTATTGTTAAAATGAAACATTCATTTATTTGCTGGTGTGAGTTCTGTGTTCACACATCAATCTTCAATCAGACCTGATCACATCCACTCTCACCTGCTGAGGTTTGTTTGAATGTGTCAGGAAAATGTTTACTTTGACTTAAATTTACATTCCTTTGCTTTACTAATGTTCCTGCAGTACTGGAAAATATAAATACTTCTGTACTAAATATTTAAAATGAGAGATGGTGTAAAACATCTTCCGTCGATCGTCAGAGCCTAAATGAACAGAGTCAACATTTTCATAATCAACATGCACATGAGGAGAGGGTCTGAAATAATAAAACTGAATAATACAAATAACTTCAGATGAGGTGATTTGAGAGGTTTGAGAGGAAGTTTGGTAAAAAGCTTGTTTATTTGACTGTTTCCATCTTCACCCTCAGAGAGTTTCCTGAGATTTGATTTGGGTTTGACGTCCATCTCAGGTTTCTCCTCTGACCTTGAGAATAAACTCTCTCTCTCTCTTCTCCCTCCTTTTGAAGAGGCTTCACACGACATATGAACCGAGTCTGAGAGGAGTTTGTGCCGCGGGCGTCGGCTGAAGACGAGGCACAGAGGCCAAGGACCTGAGGGGGGGGGGGGATTCTTATTAAAATGGATGAGAGGATTTATCATTTCAGTTTATATTCTAACGTTTTTATGGTTGAACTTTAGGGAGCAAAGTGTCAAATGTGTCCGAAGATAGAAAAATATAAAAAATGGGAAAAAGCGAAATGATGATATAAATTATTTCGGATGATAACACAGCCTGATTTGATCAACAATAACTCTTTTGCAGTATTATTTTTTGTGTGGTGTCACAATAAAAATCCCTCTCAGCCACTTCAGGAATAAATGTCCTCATTAAAACTGATATAAAACACTAAGCATATTAAAATATCCTCACTGCACCGTCTTGCTTTGCAGTGTATGCATTTAAAAGTCTGGTCCATGTCCCATCTGCTAACATGGAGAAGGTGGACTTTATGACCTGTGCTGCAGCCAGCCACCAGGGGGAGATCCAGATGTTTTGGCTTCACCTCTGGGGAGCTTTCATGTCGTCCATCTTTGATCTGAATCAGCTGAATTCTTCCTCTTCTGCCATAAAAACTCAATAAAACCGAACTCTGGGTTAAAAGCTACATTTCTGTTCAAGTACAGAACAGAAAACTTTCAGACGAGGATTCACACAAAGAAAAAAAAGCCAAGTTACTCATCATCGCTGGACTTCGGCCCAAATCTTCTCCCGTTCGGCAATTAATTCCCTTTTTAAATATTCCAGGTCTCAGCTGGACGGAGGAGGAGAGAGAACCCGAGCAGGACAGATCCTGCAGCAGCTCCTCACTGAAGCAAAGGACTTGTTGAAATCTTCTCTGCTATTAAATCAAAAGCTCTTTGAGGCTGACAACCACCAGAGAGATGGATCCGTATTCAAGTGCTTCCCCTATTGCAGGGAAATGGAAATTACAACCATGAGATTAAACTGTGGGACTTCGGTGGATTGACTCTGTGGAGACGAGGTGATTTGACAAAGATGTAAAGTCTCTGTTCTTCAGGGTGAGATCAGCTCCAGTGGAAGATAAAGAAGTTCAGGTCTTCATATAAACACTTTGAATCTCTGTGAAATACTGGATCAGATGCTGGAGCCCGGATTTGTGTTTCCATCGCGAACAATATGTTACAGCAACGATATGTAACATTTACTGAGCAACAGCGCCCTCTGCAGCCGCACGTGGTTATTAATTCTGTTTGGGTCCCGTGTCCGAACTTAGTTCTTCTCTTCACTAAAATTGAAGAGAAGATTTCGTGGTCGAGTAGAAACAATCCCTGGAAACAGAAGTTTATCTGTCAATCATCAAGCTGACTGAACTGAGATCAGATCTGACTGAGGGTTGGGTTTGTTCGTAGTTTTGTTCCAGCGAGTTAACGTCTGTATCTCTGAGACACAACTGAAGCACAAGGAAACATACAAACTATACATGTCAACAACACAAAAAACGAATTCTAAAGTTTAACGTTTGAAGTTTTAAATGAACGTTAACAGAACTAAGACGTAGTGTTGTGCAATAGGAGTAGACTTGACGTTGGCTAATTATTAATAATCATGAAATATGATTATTAAAATAATAAAAAATATTTATTAAAAATAATTAAAAAATGATATGTCTATCACTTAAGAATAGTAAAATAATCAATTAGAAATGACACGGTTATTCATTAAGAATAGTTAAATAATTAATGAAAACAATAAAATTATTAATTTTATATGATACAATCTGTAAATATTACTTATTGTAGCGGGGCACCACCCTGGTTACAGGGACCAACGAATCAAGCTTTAAATATCAGTCTCATATGATAAATGTTAAATTAATAATCTCAATAGTTAATATTAATGATTATTTAATAAACAATGAAGGGTTTTCGAGTTCGAGCACAGGCTATCATAATCCAGCTGCATTCACACACATATGCACAAACAATCACTGACTACAGATACTTTAATTACAAAAGCATTTATTAGAGATAAGATCTCCATGCTGGTTTTTTTATTAGAGGGGAACTCTAGGCTGGTCTCAGCATTGCGTGAAGGCCTCATTTTATGGGCCTTTGTCTGATGGTCAGCACACTGGGAGTCTCCCCCAACAGTAGCCAAACGTAGAAAGGCCCAGTTCATAATATTTTACTATATTTATGACTTAAGGCCTACGATTTGTCAAATGAAGCTTCCTGCAACTATCAGCCAATCACACACTTCACACACTATAATTATTGAGGAGAGGGAATACAAGTAATTCTGCATATTTCAGGTGAATCATCAAAACCAATGTTGAAGCTGCTGTTTTAACATAAAGAAGTTCCATTGCATTGCTTTAAGAGATAGATGTAAACAAATATTACAACTAATAAGTAACAGATCTTTGTAAAGTTGATATGTTGAAAGAAGCTGAAGTGATGTCACAGACAACAGGAGTAAAAAATATGCAAACACATTTTCCTTCCCTCACTGAAGGAAGACACACGCTCAGAATTCACTCAAAACCCTCCTGAGCAGAACAGTGGGACACGTATCGATCCGGACACACACACACACACACACACACACACACACACACACACACACACACACACACACACACACACACAGACACACACACGCGCTCAGCCTGAAGTGTTGATGGGGGGGGGGATTAGTGTGCAGATAGAGGGAGCGTGTGAATCGTATGAGAGAGGGAAGCAGAAGTGTAGCAGAGAGACGGGTTTACAAGCTTCTCTGTGACAGACACTTGAGGGAAGAACCCGTCTGTTAAATATTTCACACGCTGAAGTTCCACCTCCAACTTTCACTGTCGAGGAACTTTTCCAGTTTGTGGTTGAGTCTGTTGTTTGGAGCTGAGCTGTGACGAGTCGACAAACTGTAATTAACTCTGATCCCGTCACACACATATTGTCTTTAGAACGTTAACACACAGAGAAAAACAAAACGCTAGAGATTGGACCAGATGCACAGAATGTAATCAGATCAACCACGTTTACAGTAGATTATGCATAGTAATCAGATTACAGCAGCAGTAAATCTGCAGAGGGAAAAAGTCTCTATACAAGTTGACAGGTTGAGTAACTGATTTCCTCTTGCTGTTAGTTTAAAGCTTCCAAAGTCCTCTCAGGTGAAAGATTCTAGAAAATAAATACCAGCTGTTTGTCGTATTACTATTACATCGGCGGCGTCGACAGCTTGTCCAGCACTTAGAGCCGCTGCCTAGCAACAGAGCTACAGATGAAAAGTTCTTTGGTTGAGTTAAAAACAGTAAATAAAGATGGACGACATGAGAACTCCCCAAAAGTGAAGCCAAATCATCTTGGTCGCCCCCGGTGGGTGGCTGTGGTATAGGTCATCAACCCTGGCTCCTCCATGTTAGCTGATGGGTTCCGGTCGAGTCCAAAGATGGTTTCTGTCATTTTATGTTGTTTCTATAACAATAATGTTTGTTCAACTTATTTATTTGTTGCCATGGAAACACGGTTGGCCAAGCGAGCGTCTTGGTGAGAACCGAACTCTGCAGCTGAACATCACAATCACTTCAAATAACAAGTGAGGTCAAGAGCGAAGGATACATCAGGAGAATGTTTATTTATGATGGAGGTATTTAAAGTTCATTCTAAGCTAAAGGAAAAACACAAGAAAATAAAAGAACAGTTCTTTGTCTCAGGTGAAAACCAATATATTCCACTAAATCCAACATGTTGAATATCTAATAATATAATGTGAAATTGATCCTGATTATATCTGTGTTGAATACAAGCTCATTAAGAGCTCATGTGTGTTTACAAGGCTCCACCAGCACAGATTCTACTTCCTCTTCCTCTTCCTCTTCCTCTTCCTCTTCCTCCTCCGTTCGCACTGAGTCACATTCTGTCTCCAGGCAGCGAACACATGAATTATTCCTTCTCCACCTCTGATTTGGTCTCGACAGGCTGTGACACGGACCCTGCAGTCGCTCCGTGGTCCACAACATCTCACTCTCCCAGCTGTTAACACCAGCAGGCTACACTGGTTGTTTTTAGCTCGGCCAGTAGCGAGTTCTTTCCAACGCTCGCTACAGGTGGATCATGAGTTAGCCCGACGCGGCTAACAGCCTCGGAGCAGCTCACCTTCATGTGCTCCTTCTCAGGTCGCTTCACATTCACCCTCTAAGTGTTGTTCGGCCTTCAGGTGGCAGAGGGAAGGACGAGTGCAGAGGAGAAAGGGGTTTGGCCTCAGGCATTGTCTCCAGTTCCCTCTGCCTGTTCCGACTTCACTCAGCACATCCCGATCGCAGACCTGGAAAACGGCACGAGTGCGGTTTGAAAGAAAGACGCTCCAAACCAAGAATAGTGCAGATTCCAAGAGAGGGAACACAGAGAGTGATGGTGGTTTCTTCTTCTGGGATCTATGAAATACAATTCATAGTAAATCTGATAATGGCTTTAGCAGAAAAGCGATTTCTTTCAATGCAGAACGTTTAAACATAGAGGAGAGAGTTTGTTCTGCAAAAAAATCTGAGATAATGTGGAGGAAAAAAAGCAGAGAAACACTATAAATACTTATCATTTTCAGCACCTTATATAAACCTGTATTGTCTCAGGATTGCACGACCGGTGGCTGAGGTCATTCAGATTTCCGAGTCCTTCCAGCTGCACAGTGTGTGGAGACTCACCCCCCCCCCCCGCAGGCCGGTGCCTCCAGGGAGCCGGTGGAGAACAAGCTTCCTGAGGACGTGTCCTGCCCCGGAGCGAGTGATGTCCTCCGTCCAACCGCAGGACTTCCACACCTGCAGGGCGCGAGCCGGAGACGTTACTGCTCCGTGGAAACATGAGCCGAGGACAGAGGATCATTCATGTGCCACCGACCAGGTGTCAAAGGCATGAAACTGGAAAATAATGGGACACGGAGGGAGAAGAGAGAGAGAATGGGACGGAACACGCAGACACACGGCCGTGGGAGGCGAAATCAGAGATGGAGTGGTGAGAAAGAGGGATGAGAGAGAGAGAAGTTAGGCCCCGACAGATAAATAGAGGCAGAGGAGTGTAAGGACAGAGGAAGGATAGAAGATGAAGAGCAGATTTAGACAGAGACCGGGAACCAGGGAGAAATATGATGACGTGAATTAGTGCAGGAGAAGAAGAGGAGCAGAGGAAAGACAGGAGGGAAAGTGGCAGCAGAGGAATAACACCGAGGGATAAAAACATGAAACACTGCAAAACCCACAGACGCAGTATTAAAGCCTGGACAGGTATATGACGTTTGTTTAGTATCGAACTACATGCACATAAAAACCACGTCAGTGCTTTTGATACAAGTGGACAGAACAGACTCCACAAGCATAAAATGAAAGGATTTTGATTCTGCAAGCAAACACAACATTTTCCATACGAGCGTTACTGCTCGAAAGTGACTGGATCTTTTATCTTTGGCATCGGAATCATCGAGAATACGTAGGAACATGTCGGAGTTGGAGGAATAAAGAGGAACATCGAGACAGTTCTTCTCTAATGCTCTCAAAACAAGTAAATAATGTATAAACAACATGTAACAGTGGTAAATATGATGCACACAGTTTACAACTCAAAAACATGTAGATTCAATGCATTGGCTGGTTTTAGAATAGAAACGTATTGTCATTGCACAAGGAAATTCAGCAGCAATCCTCAAGATGCATAATATGAGCATAAACAGCATAAGGAGAAAAGGTGCAACATATACATGTTTTTTAAGTGCACAGATTTCAAGACAGAATCAAAATAATAAAATGTTGTAAGATGATGCAGACCGAAGCAAAACTGTGAAAGATTGAGTCAAATAAACCAGAACACTCGGCAGAGAGATTCTAAAAAGTTGAAGTGCGAAATCAGGCGATGATCATCTGTAGGTTTATCACATTTGTTCACATTGCACATTAATATGCCATCAAATATTAAGTTCATCTGTGTGTTGCAGTCACCATCAACAATATCAATAAGTGATGTGAAGTTAACAAGAAACATTTATACAGCATTTTTAAAAACAAAAGGATTTCAGCCGAAGAGCTTTCACAGAAGGAAAAGGATATAAAACACAGATAGAAGAATAAATAGGTAAATATTCAGAGAGAGACAATAAAACAAGAGTGGACGACATGAAGGTTAATGAATTCTCAAATGTGTGGGAGTAAGTCGCTGCAGCTGTTTCAGAGTCAACGCACTCAGGTATAAAAAAAATAAATATTTATCGTGTCACCTCTTGAAACTGTTCCCACAGTCGACTTCTTCAAATCCAGATAGAGGCGGATTCCGACTCGAGTTCCAGACGCCCTACCTTTCTCAACTCTTCTCTTTTCAGCTCGTGGTGTTTTCTGTTGTTTCTCCATCGGAGGCTCAAACAGATTTGTTTTCCAGGAACCTGATGAAACATGCTACAAACCACTAAAGCTCTAAAAGGTCACTGTGTTATAGAATGGGTTTGTGGCGTTATTGCAAACTGGAGAAATATAAAATAGGACTCTTATTTTTCCAGCTGCCAATCGATGTGAAGCCACTTTACTGTGAAATACTTTCCTGCATTAAACCAGTGAGCTGGACAGAAAACTGAGTGCTGGTTGATATTCAAACTAAACATAAATAATGATTATGATTATATATTCTCATCCAATGAGGATCCCGACTCCCACACGGGTCACAAGATCATATGAGGGTCACCGGATGGTTGTGAAGAAAATATAATATAATATATATATTAAAACTACGTATTTTAGACTGGGAATGTTTCTACATTATATCGTCTGTAGTATTAATAAGATCTGCTACAGAAGTCTGTATGGGTATATTTTATGAATCTGGCTTCACGCTTAAATCAAGTGTTCAGGAGTCATGTGCTTTGTGCACTATTTTATATTGAGAGTTTGCATATTAGTAGAATACTCTTAATACAGTACAGTATAGTAAGTCATGAGTATTTTCACATAAACTCGAAGGTCCAAATCATTTGTTCTCCTTGTAATATTATGGTGTTGTAAGTATATGAATATAATAATGAGCACACACAATTTGCCTAAATCTTTGCCATCTGTAATAACTGTATTCCGCCCTCTGTCTAAATGTTGCACCATCAGCTGTTTAAAGTTCCCGATTTTTCTTCCTCTCAGAAAGAATTTAGGTTTCTGCAGGTATTTGACTAATAAGCATATTTCGGTCCGAGTCTCTTCGGAGCAGCATGTGTCCTCGGCCTCTTCTCCAGGATGCACAGGAATCAGAGGAGGGATGAATAATGAACGTGAAAAGGAAAGACAAAGAGGCTTTTAACAAAAGAGGATTAGAATAAAGCGGTGGGTGTTGGGGGGGTGGGGGGTGGGGGGGCAGCTGAACAGCCAAACTGAGACGTGGAACATACGGAGCGAGCGATAACGGGACGGAGCGGCAGAGGAACTCGCTCACGCTCGATTCGGCTGAGCAGGGTCCCTTGATATGTAAATGTGTTCTGCAGTATGAATGTTTGATGGAAGCTGAGGCTCGACGTGCAGCGAGGGCCAACACAGCATGAAATATACATTACAACTGGAGGCATTGTGTCGAGGAGGAAGGTGTGAGTCACACACACACACACACACTCACACACACACACACACACTCAGTCAAGGACAAGGTTCCAGCGGACGACTCGCTGTTGACGTGTTTGATCAAATGTCTTTTTTGAGAAAGTGACTGTAGGTTTTCAGGAGGCTGTGTTGTGTTTACAAGCTGAATGTGTGTAGTTGTCCGTGATGTCACACAATGTTCCTGACAAAGTCGATTGTGTGTGAACGTGTCGGGGGGGGGGGGGGAAACTCAGTGTGTGTTTGTTTTTGCTACATCTCTGAATACAGATTCGTTTTTATTGAAACTTTAAACACGTGAGCAGGGCTTTGTTTGATTATGAGCTGAGCACTTTCAACGTGTTTGTGATTTTAGGAAGAAAATATAATTGTGATGTTTTTACCTCCACTTAAGAGACAATTTACTTTCTTCAGAATACACACAGTTTCTCTAACAGTCTTTTAAAATTGACGATAACATTCCTTGTGTGAGTTAAGCCACAGGATCATCTGCTGTTACTCCAGTTAACTCTAACCAGGTCCTTGCATGAGCAGCAGGAGTAAAGACAACCTGCAAATATTAGAGATGAGTTCAAATATTTCAACTTGAGTGTATGAAGTGAGTTCATGCTTCCTTTGCACTCTTTGCGTTCCCTGACACGAGTGATGAGCCGTTCACGTCTTTGCATTGACTCTAATGAAAGTGTGCACGACAAGATTTGTTCGTTTGAAACCTTTTTTTATTACAGTTGTGTGATCTTCCCTGTGAAAACCTTTTGGATTCTCTCTTTTCTCTGTTTCCACTGAAAGAGGAAATCAAACAGCTCGGCCGTCCACGTCAAGTCGAGCAGCCGACTGCACCCGGGGACTCGGAGCTGCATCCGACTGTGAGGAGCCTTGTAACTCTTAGTCACATGTCAAAACATTTAAATTATGACAGAATAGAAACTCGAGCATGTCGGGGGGGGGGGGGCACGTCTCAGTGTTATCTTCCCCCAGGACAGATACTCTGGTGGATTTGGGTGGAAGCTTACCGAGTTAAAGTTGAGTTCCCTGAAGACCAGGTTGGTTCATTTTGAGTCTTCAAGAAAAGATCTGGAAACTAAACTCAACCACGTTGGCCTCTAATAATTAATTATCCTCCTGCAGACACATGCATATTGATAAAAAGTACTGTCTCACCTGAAAGCTCTGTTGTTCCCAGCTGTGGTTTCTCGCTGTTGCTGCAGCTGCCGTTGGTTTTACATCACTTCATGAGCTTCACCTCCGGCCTGACATCCACCTGTGAGCTGTGAACCCAGGTTCAACTCCTCAGGGAACTAATCACTGTCACTCCGGGTTCTCCCGAGCGCTGAGGTCAGCGTTTTGTTTCCAGTGAGAGAAGAGGTCAGAGCCCAGATGTCAAAATAGTAACTCTGTGTATCTTAACTGTTTGATAATCATTGGAAACCTAATTCTAGACACTTTGAATTGTATAAATGAGAAAAATGGAAGTCTGCTGAACGCTCACGTATACGGAAGAAACAGACGAAATGGAGCAGTACCTCTGGAAACCATGGGGGGGCAGTGCAGCCACTAGTTCAAGTTGGTAAGTTGCCTTTTTCTTAAAATGTACGTTATCACAACCTCCTCCAGTGTCGCAAAGTTCGCTGTTGAATTCACGTTGTTTGAAACTCGTCTCGTTTTCTTTGTAAAGGCAACGTTTAAAAATAAACTTCTGTAAACCTAAGAGGATTTTAAAGTCAACAGAATATCTGCGAGGATAACGACCACTTTGCTCTTCTGAACTCCATCGTTTCCCTCTTGCAACACTTTAACTGAGTTTGCTTCGTACAGCGCGAGTCAGGCATCATCCGTCATCGTCTCCTCCAGGTACGGAACCAGAAACCCTCTCTCTCCACCGGCTTGCCAAACATTTCACACCCTTCATCCTGTCCTCTCCTCCGTTTGAGCTCCACGGCTCCGGGAACCGGCTGTTCTTAAAATCTGACGTCTGAGCTCCGAGCCACAGGGATTACTCTGAAAGCCTTTTAGTCATTTCATCTCCACACAATAACTTCAGCTTTGTCGCGTGGTTATCTCTCGACAGGTCGGGTTCTGCCGCTGTGCATTTGAAGACGCTCACACTGTTACACTGGAGGTCGAGTCTGTCGTGTTTGTCTTTAACTCCGACCTGCAAGGCCCCGAGAAGAGAGTTTAGAAGTGGGCTTGTTTTGCATAGTTTATTTTAGGTCACGATTTAGCTCGTGGCTTTTTCTCCTGATTATTTTCCTTTCACTTGAATTTACTCTGGTTACTTCTTAGACTAATCCACAGTTTAGCATTTATAAAGCAATCAATTCTAAAGGAACAGAAGGAAAAAGGCAGCATGTCCTTCGGTGTCTGGCCTGTGTTTGTTTGTCGTCCTCTGAGCTCAAATCAATCTTCATCTCATATTTCTGCAGATATTTTCTATTAAATTTCCCTTTGCCCAGCACGTGCGTTAAGGTCAGAAGTGCAGTTTGCCCACTGTTTACATTTCTAGATGCAAAGCTGGGATGAACTCAACACCAAGGAAGTTCTCACACACTTTCTGGGTTAAGCCCGTGCAAGGAACAGATTGGAAGCAGCTCGTCAGTTATCTGGACTTTTCAAATCAAGCTCATTAGCTGAAATGTGCCACAGAACTTTTAAATCTGGCTTTTTCCGCAGCGCTGCGAGCTGTTTCCTTAAAGTACCGGAGGGGCACGATAAGAGAAGAATGGATGCTCATACAACCAACTAAGAATATTCCTGCTATCGCATGAGGAGGGAAGGATTTGAGATAAAACTGTGACTCTATCTCTATGTTCTATTAACATTTCCAGGGTAGATAAGAAGATGTATTAATAGGGACTTAAATTTAAATAAAATGCTTCACTGAAGTGCAGTGCCTTCGTATGGTGTTTGTGTCTGAGAGTCTCGCTGCATCCAGCTCTCTCTGTCTCCTTGTCTTCCTGTTTCTTCTCCTGTACTTGAACCTGAAGGTGCTCTGTAGGGTCACGGACCAATTAACCATCTGCACCAGGGCTCTGACACACTGGCAAACTGAGGGATGGTCCTCGGCTCAGGGTACAGAGGGAATCAAACCGTGCAGATGGAGATGCTGAGGGACAAGGACAACGGAAACCTTCAGTTTAATATTTCTTGTCAATGCTTTTACATAAAACCTATACTTAAATGAGTCTAGTTCCTAATCAAAGGCAGCCTAAACAAGGACAAGAGACAAACAAGCATTCAGAAGACATACAAGTTCAAGGAATAGATTTGTACTTTTAAAAAGGAAGTTGAATTATGGCTCGTGTGCGTTAGCTATTTGCAAACCTGCATTATTTTCCAGTCAGTTTTAGTCAATTCAGTTTTCAGAGCACGACAATGAATAACCGCCGTTCAGCTGCAGGTGGCTTAGTCGAGGTTTAGGAGGAGAATATATAAGAAAAGGAGCGTTTTGACCAGGCAGCATTCGCTTGTATGCAAGAAAGACGGTGTTGAAGACGCTCAGAAGCCTAATCTGTATGTTCAGTTTCTCATTCTTCCCCAAAGCCTCCCAGACCTGTGGATTCAGCTCGGTGCTCTGAGGAGCCACCGCTGTTCTCACACAGGCGCTTGTAATCCGTTTGAAGGGTGGCACTCTGTTAAAGGTGAACAAATATTCAATGCTCGGCGCTTGGGTAAACATGTTAAGCTCGGAAAAAACATTAGCGGCTTAGAACGGCGCATCCTTTCTGCTGAGAATAAAGATGAAAGTGGAAAAACGGCAGATTCCTTTCAAAGAAAGACCTCCTGGGGACAAAGGGCCTCTAAACACAAGGCGGGGGGGGAGCAAAGAAGAAACAAGAGTAAAAACAGAACGAGATATAATTTTCAACCCTGTTCTGTTGCTACCTGTCATTTACAATGAGGGTTAAAACACAGTATTTTCCTTTGTTTTACACCAAAACACCTGTACAAGCTCTAAGACACTAAGCAGCACCAATAAAAAGTCACGTAATGCTACAGAGTTATTTTGTTGGTATTGTTATAAACAGAGTGATGGTTTTAATATCACATTTTCAACATTTCAAAAGTCGTAAGGCCAAGGACCAGACTCTGTTGTGTTGAATGTCTCCACATCATGAAATCTATATTAACGGTTACACCCTCTTATCAAATGTGGATTATAAATTATCAGCCGGAGAAATTGGGTTTATTGGGTTTATAGAAAAAACTCTCATCTGGTCGTATTCCAGAGGCAAAGCTTTGTCTTTGGCATCTTCATATAACACGAGTTCTCTGAGGGAGACAGAGACGATTCAAGTGTCCCCATGTTCTCTTGGTGAGGACATTATCGATCGGGACGACAAACTCTGTGGGACATTTAATGTTCTACAAATATATTCATGGTAATTACACAACTTTACAATTCAAACATTAGGTTTTTAACTAACCTTCTTACTCTTCTGCACATACACTCGTTAAATAAGCATTATTCTAAATTCTGCAGAGGGAGGAGTTACACTTTAAATTATTGATGTTGGTTTTGCGTCGCATGCTGTTTTCACTTTGCTAAAAACATGTCCTTCTAAAATTGTGTGACAGCTGAGTCGAGACCAATGTAATCTGAGGTTGATCTGCAAATGTGTTTTCTATTCCGTCCAAGAACCTCCTTCGTTACTTGTCTGAACCATCTTTTTAAAAAAAGATTTATTTATTTGCAATTCGCAAAATCAATGGCTGCCAGGTTTCAAGTGTTCACAGCACAATGACCAGGAATCCATTATCTGCCGAGAGAAATCCACATGTCCTCGGTCAGATCCCAGCGCCTCACATGGCACAAGCACAAAGCTCCACTGACCCCGGCTCTTATGAAAGGTTTGAATGCGTCTGTCAGCAAGTGAGTGAATAACGCTCAGAGGGAGGCGGCTGAACCACAGTGATTAGAGCTCTTAAAGGTCCTCAAAGAGATTCAGGGAAATTGAAGCAAATGAAAAGTGATAATCATTTCTTTCTGAGAAGAACGTCGGGGAGTCCAGGGGAGGGAACGAGTGCAGATGATGAAGCGAGGAACCGCTCGGCAAAACGAGAGCGATGATTTATGAAGGTGGAAGAAATATGTCAGGAAGACAGATAAATGGCTTAAGTACACAGAATAATAATGTCATTGTAATGACCGCAGGGAGCATCAGCCTCTTTTACTCTTAATATCATCTTAAGGTAAAAGCATCTGTCTTTCTTAAGTGTCATCAGGAACTTTCCATTACTCTGTATTGATTTTCAAATAATACAAAGAACATTGGCTTATTAATCTTTCTGACTTTCCGCCGGTTGCGCCGCGTTTATCCACAAATACTTTATTCATAAAGGTTGTGAGTCATTTTGTCTTCATCACGTCAGAAACCACATGTTGTACGTGACCAGTCGTGTAAGAGACGAAGATAAATCACACTCTTCCTCATTCCTGATAATCAAAGAACTCCATAATACTGTCCTTGGGTTTTCTGCTCCGCCAGATCTGTGATTAAACTCAAACTACTTGGTTTAGGTTTGAGAACAATTTCTCTTTCAAGGTTAAATTAAATTAATGTTGACTTTAGAATTCCCTCTTGTAAAATTTACAGCTGAAGAAACCTTAAAGGGAAACTATGGCTCGTTACACCGTAAAGTTTTATTTTCATAGTTCTGGACGTTGGTTTTATGGTTTATAATTACCCTATACTACCCAAAGTAATTGCCGAGATGTCGTGGAGCTGTGACGCTGCTAAAAATAGGATTAATGTGACAGTGAATTAATGTGGTCACGTGATCAGACCGCTGGTAACCAAGCCAAAAGTGTAGGCTGATAATTCCAGCACTTTATTCTGAGGTTAACGACCTCCTCCAATGAAAAACAAGTTTTTAACCTTGGTAATATGCGCTAATAGGATTCCTTATTAAATGATAGAAGATATATGATGAGGAACTGTCAGTGTCATGGGTGAGTGTTTCCACCTTGGAACGGCTATGAACCAAGTTTCAAAGGTTAAAGAATCGGACAGACAAATGTACGAATCACGTATCTCAGCGAGGTGGAAAGTTCAAACACGTGTCATTTCATATTCCAGCAGGTATCAGAGAAGCCAGGTGTAGATGTATCTGTTTCTTAAAAAGTTAGCTAACGTAGCTAAATCAGAACTTGTATTCCGGACAAGGGTTTATCAAATGTTAGCAAGACATTAGCGACGTATCATTTCTCCGCTGGCCGAACTGAAATGAGACGTTCTGGTTTTCCAAATCAGCCTCTCCCGTCTTTACAGCCGTCGCCTAGCAACAAAGCTACGGACGAGAACATTCTCAGGTAGATTCAAAATGTATTTAGAAGATGTTGTTGCAATTGTCGGAGCTTTCCAATCGGGAAAGCCGACCACGGATGCGTCTCCTGAATTGAGTCACAGCTACTATTAGACTTACAAGCTACGTTAGCTAAAAGACAGTTTGTTTTGAGGACCGAAATGTTTTTTATTATTACCAGCTAAGTTAGCTAAGCTAGCTGAGGTAGCTGAGTCAGCGCTGTTGATCAGAATCAGGTTCATCTAATGTTATTCACACATTATTAGCATTACAAGTTGCATGTGTGTTTGATCAGGACCAAGGTTTATCGAACTTTATCAGCTGTTTGATAACGAGATGACAGCTTGTGTTTCTGTTACATTTCTAACTTTGTAGGAATTCACATAAAATAGGTTTCAATCTGATTCAGCCTGTCTCTTTTATCCTTTATCCTTTTATCTCAGGGGCAAAAGAAGAAGTGATCACAAAAAGAAGTTAAGCCAACCTTCGTTTTTACCTACTTCTACGATTTATTCATTTTTATTTGTTCCGTTTGCATGTTGCTGTGTTTATCCTGATAACGAGGTCTAAGGTCGACTTGACGCCCTCGATGTCTGACGTAAACAGATCTGACACCAAACATCTCTCCGGCTCCGGCTCCATATTCGTCCATTCATTCCATCTGCTCTCCGCCTCCACTCCTCCGACTTCCCTTTTCATCTGCGAGGCCGCGGTGCAATAAAGCCGAGACAGAGTAATTACAGCCTGCCCACAAATAACACAGAGCCGTCAGACAGAGTGCAACTCCGAGTGCTTTTAAGCTGCTTATTCTCACCCGGCAGCAAATTAGACACTTTATGCTAAATCAAGCGGCCGCTCCCCCGTCACGGTTTAATTGTGTAAACAGAAACCCACACAGGCTGTCACCTGTCTGTCCGCCCCCCCCCGCTGGCTGCTGGAACAGCATCTGATGCACACGTCCGTCCAGATGTGTCCAGCTGAGTCTGACGGCCACGCTTCCTCTCACAGGCGACTCCGCCCACTTCCTGCTCTCGTCTCATACTCAAAGTTAAATGTTTTTGTTTCTTTACAAATTTTAATCCCATTTTCCACAGTTTAAACATCGGGCTGTATTTACAGTTTACCACATTTAGACTGTTTCCTTTTTAAATCTCTGCAAACATTAAAGTTTGTTGAGTTCTTATTGTGTCGTCATCCTGAAACCAGAGCAGGAGTTTATCAACAATAACCTCACTTTGAGTTTTGGGGTTTCTGTCTGTTAACCACAATCATGTATATAATCTGTGGCAGGATCCAAACTTCTAAGTGTCATGACCTCAACAATCTTTCCGCACTGAGCACCGACATAGGCCGAAAAATAATGATGGAAATATGAACCATAGGCTATTTCCTTCAAGGTACAGCAGTTGTTTTTACATTTACAAAATTTAATAGAGCAGCAGACTGAAAACTTTGTGTTGTATAACTTTTAAACGGTAATTGTTTAGTGTTATGAAACAACCGGTCTGAAATTTGGATTTCAGAACGTAAAATCGACTCATCTTTTCTGACGGAGACATCTGAGACACTGAGGCCTGACTGATGTCAGACATTGTCTTCTGGAGCCACGATGCAGCCAGAGTTCAGGAAGTAAGCAAAGCAGCGGAACCGGTGATTATAACGGCTGCATCTGTATGAGGCCATGTTTTGGGTTGAATCTATTCATCAGGCGCTGCTGTGAGCCCGAGGTTTAGTCGCTCGCAGTTCAAAAAAAATCTAATGCAAGGAGGCAGAGGGATAGAAAAGGAGAGATGCCCTGTGGACAGCAAAATGCCAATCTCTGGTCCTAACGAAGCCGGTTGTGTCTGATGTGTGTCAGGCTGCGGATAATGATGAGGCTTAGTTAAGGGGGGGGGGAGACAGAGGGGGGGGGGGGGGGGGACTTCACGTGGGAGGGGAGGCGCCAATCTGGATAAAAACCTGCGTTGTGATGTGAAGCTGGGCACAGATAATGGTTAGTTAGGTCAGGGATTTTCAACCGGGGGTCCGCGGCCCCCCTGGTGGTCCGCGACAGCATTGCAGGAGGTCCGCAAAATTCGCTTTGATATTTCAACACATTTCCAGATGACTCTTGAATATCGTGAAAAATATCTAAAATAAGAAAAATATGTCTAAAATAATATAAAGGTGCTGGTGATCATGAGGTTAAACTTAAGTCGGCCTCAATTGTTTGTGTGATATTGTATAATTATCATTTGTGACATATTCTGCATTACTTTGTCATCTTCCCTCTTCAGTTGTAGCCCCAGTTTATGTTGATTGTTATTGATCACCGTTACTTTAACGTTGTCTCAACATGTCAGCTACATGTCTGTACATTTAAGTCATGAACTTTATATATTGATGTACATATGGTTCTGAGATGCAGTACAACTACAAACTGCAGCTCTTAAAATCAAACTTAAGCACTGAAAATCAAGCGTTTTTGTTGTTTTTTCACAGATTTTTCTAGATTTGTTTGAGGTTTTTAAATAAAACCAACATGGAAAACCAAATGTTAAAACTTCCTTAGGCACGCTCGTGCGCAGGCACATCAGTGGGCCGCGGATTACTTTCTAGTCAGAATGGTCCCTGGGACAGAACTTGTTGCTTATTAGTTTAACAGGAAAACACGACATGTCTCCAGCTCAGACCAGAGGAGTCAGTTCGCTCTAAAGACAACATGATATTTGAGATTGTATACGGCCCAGTGGGTCTCCGAGGGTTAACAGTAGACATCTGCAGAAATAAAGTTTATTATTTATAAAAATGAATTAAAAACGTTTACAGTTTAGCAAATTGTCCACGATCATTGAGACAGATCTCTTGTAATGAGATGTAGTTTAGGCCCCTTAACATTTATCTCAGTGCAAAATACTGAACCTGTGATCTGCTCCTAACACTGGAACCTCGGACTGTAATCCTACGAGTAGTGTGATGTGTAGAGGAACTGCTTTAGTCTTTAATATATAAATCCAGCTGAGCTGTGACATGAAAGAAAGACACAACAGAATCTGTATATATTCAGTTTATTATGTAAATATTTCAAATTGAATCACTTGATAAAATACTTGAATTAAAACCAACACCACATTATCAAAGTAAACTTTACCATTCTTATATAAAAGGATCAGACAGTAACAATAACTAGAAACATGCACTGGGTCCATACATTTTTTCCAGATTTACATGAGGTCCCTGTGACCTTTGACCAATGTAATTCATCAATAGACCTTTGATTCAAAATGATAAATAATCAACATTTTCTCATTTGTTGCTCTGTGAGGCCACCATGACCTTTGACCCTTGGCTACCAGATTCTAACCAGTTCATCCTGGATTCCAAGTGATTGTTTGCACCAAATTTAAAGAAATTTTTTCGTGTTCTCCAGAATGGGACGGATGGACTAGTGAGTTTGAGGTACAGGTGTAATGATGAGAGGGGCGGAGTTTCTTCCATTAGCATTCCACTGAGGGCAGAAGTGCGGATAAAGTTTCTCTGTAAAGCAGCAGCCTGTGATACAACTGATGTGTGATTTAGAGTCTGCATTGTAAAAAGACACCTCACCTTTGTTGTAGTCTACAAAGACGCCCACCTTCTGAAGCTCTTCTTTCAATATTATAGGTTCTGAGTCTGCAGTTGTTTTATATTTGCCCTCAACCAATAAAAAGCACCAATATCCATTTTCAACTGACGCACTTGTCTTGTTCTTTCTCTCCACCGACTCCGTGGCCACGCCAACGATCCAACCTATCTTTCCTTTCACCTGCACCTCAAAGTAAAACTTCCCTGTCATGAATCCCTCTTTTGCCAAAACCTGAAAACATGCATTAAATCTCTTTGGATTGTCTTTAACTTTGTCCTCATCAACGTTGTCTTTTACTGTAACTTGTTTTCCGTCTTCGCTTATGACAAGTGCCTTAAATGCAGTGTCAGGGTCAAGGGTCAAGTCGACTGCGTGCTCTCTCATTCTTTTCATTCTGATCTCAGGAATCTCTTCCATTATTTCCTCGACTCTCTGTTTCAGCCGAGTCAGGTGACCTTGTGTTGCCTGGACAGACAGGTCAGGGCCGAGGTCTGTGTCGGGACAGCTCTCGTGTGGAGGTTTGGTCAAGTTCAGGAAGCTCTGGAGGAAATGATAGTGATCCTGTGACTGTGACAGATGTTCCAGCTGACTGCTTCGGCTCTGGAGCTCAGTCACTTCCCTCCTCAGTTCTTTGAGAAGCTCTTCACCCTTTTGCTTTATTCCTCTGTGCCTCTGCTGGATCTCCTCAACCAGCTCGGCCTGGCTCGCCTGAATGGACTGGATCAACTCGGTGAACACCTGCACGGCGGCTTGTTCCTCTTCTTCAGAATCTACCCGGCTGACATCGAGTAATTTTTCAACCTCCGCTATCTTCTCAATCCGTGTCTGTATCAACTTCTGCATGTTTGCCTGTGCCTCGTCTTTTGTTGCCGCCACTTTTTCATATTGCTCCTCCAGGGGGACGGCGTTGTGACCCTTGTGATCAGCTTTCAAACACAGGACGCAAATGAAGGCCTGCTCCTTCAAGCAGTACAGCTCGGTCATCTTGTTGTGTGTCTTGCACATCCTGTCGTCGAGATTCTTCACTGGCTCTAGTAACGTGTGACCTTTGAGCCGAGCAAGTCTCAGATGCGGCTCCAGGTGTGACTCACAGAAAGAAGTCAGACACGTCAGGCAAGATTTAACGGCCTTTTCTTTTATCTCAGAGCAGAAGTCACAAAGAACGTCAACAGCAGGAAGCTGTGGGCCTGGAGTCGAGGCTTTGACTTGAACCAACTTCTTAAACTCATCAGCTAACTCTGAGATGAAAGTGTTGACTTGAAGTTCAGGTCTTGTGGAGAATTCCCGTTTGCACATGGGACACTGGCAAGTGTCTCCGCTGTCCCAGTACGTGTGGAGACATGAGCTGCAGAAGTTGTGTCCACACACGATCGAGACTGGGTCTGTGAACACGTCCAGACAGATGGAACACAGTAACCTCTCCTCTGACAGCACACAGCTGGCTGAAGCCATATCTGGACAAAAACATGGGAGGCAGTTATAACTCATATCTGTGCTGAATAATCTGTTATAGATTTAATGGAAGGTTTAAATTTACCTGTGAAGTTTGGGAGTTTTAGAAGCAGCAGCTTGAAGTGACGAGCAGAGTGTTACTTTCCTCCTTGAGTTTCACTTCAGCATGATGACGCTGGTGATGGCCCCTCCCCTGCTGCTCTGCTCCACTTCCTGGTTTTATTTAACTCTTTCCACTCTGTTCACATTGGGAACTACGGTGGCCCTGAGAGCTCAACACACAGCAACTTAACAAAACACATGCAAGTGGACAAAACACATGCAGGTGGAAAACATATTCATCAATTTCACAACACAACACTACACAACATATCACAGAAACGCGCAGCAAATACAGAAAACGACAACGGAAGTGTTTCCAGAGGACAGGTAAAAGTGATGGACACTGATGTCATAGGACAGGGGTTTTCAACCGGGGGTCCGCGGCCCCCTGGTGGTCCGCGACGGCTTTGCAGGGGTCTGCAAAATTCGCTTTGATATTTCAACACATTTCCAGATAACTCTTGAATATCGTGAAAAATATCTAAAATAAGAAAAATATGTCTAAAATAATATAAAGGTGCTGGTGATCATGAGGTTAAACTTAAGTAGCCTCAATTGTTTGTGTGATATTGTCTGATTATCATTTGTGACATATTCTGCATTACTTTGTCATCTTCCCTCTTCAGTTTCTGTTGATTGTTATTGATCACCGTTACTTTAACGTTCTCTCAACGTGTCAGCTGATGTAGCTGAGCAGATGTCTGTACATTTAAGTCATGAACGTTATATATTGATGTTCATATGGTTCTGAGATGCAGTACAACTACAAACTGCCTTTTAATTTTGTTTTCAATTCTTAAGCACTGAAAATTACGGAAGCGTATTGCATTCACTTGAAAAAAAAAAAAAAGCTCTGGGTAAAAAAAAAAAAAAAAGTTTGAAAAACAGGATTTTTCCTGTTTTTTGAACTTTTTTTTTTTTCCTGTTTTTCCGAGATAAAATCCTGTTTTTCGAACTTTTTTATTTTCTGTTTTTACGAGATAAAAATCCTGTTTTTCTGAGTTAAGTTTTCTCCGGAAAAGGCGTTCCCTTAATCCTGCCTGAAGCTCTCACACGCATGGAGTGTGGTTGCTGCTGCATCAGCCTGAACCTGCAACAGACTAATGTAGCCGAGCGGTTTGTTCTATCATACTGTCAGGAGGCCTCAGCCGAACGAGGACACGAGAGATGGTTATTGAATCGGGACATCACACTCGTTTATTTTCCTTCACACTTTTCTCTATCGATAGAACCCTTTTCCGTTAGAACCCCTTTCAAAACAAGAGTCCCAACTACCAACCTGCTATTAACAGGAACTACACATCAATCTTCTATAATAAAGCCACTAACGGGACAAAAATAAAAACTATCCTCTACCTATATGTAGCATATCCCCCGAAAGATGGTCGAGACTTTCGACTGATGTTTTCAGGTTTATTTGACGCTACGTCTATGGACGCTATACGTCACTTTCAAAATAAAAGCATGGAAAAAAATTTGAGCGAAAAACAAGATTTTTATCTCGGAAAAACAGGAAAAAAAAAGTTCGAAAAACAGGATTTTATCTCAGAAAAACAGGAGCTTTTTTTTTTTTTTCAAGTGAATGCAATACGCTTCCGTAGAAAATCAACCGTTTTTGTTGTTTTTTCACAGATTTTTCCAGATTTGTTTGAGGTTTTTAAATAAAACCAACATGGAAAACCAAATGTTAAAACTTTCTTCTATCCACACGCATGCACGCACACACACACACGTAGGCACGCGCGCGCGAAGGCACATCAGTGGGCCGCGGATTACTTTCTAGTCAGAATGGTCCCTGGGACAAAACCAGTTGAAAACCCCTGAGTTAGGTGATGGAAGGAGATGAGGTAGGATGAGGAAGGGAAGGATGGAAGGAAATGAGGTGGGATGAGGAAGGGAAGGATACAAGGAAATGAGGTGGGATGAGGAAATGGAAGATCTTTGAGAGAGAGAGAGAGACTTTCCTGTTTACAAAAGGTTGCAAAGGAAAATCTACTTTATTATTATCACCTTTTTGGGTTTTCACCCAATTTATTCATTGGATTTTCGTGATGAAATTCATCAGAAGTCATACTTGTGTCTGTTCGTTACCTCGTTGTCATCCTGTCTGTTTGTTGATTGGTTGGTTTGTTTTTCTGTTTGTCAGCTGGATTACACACAAACACAAACTTCTAAACTAATTTACCAAAGACTTTGTGGAAGAATTCGACACGTGCCGGGACAGACCTTTGTTTTTAGAGGGTGTTCAGGCTTTTTACCTGTTTTATGGTTATACATTTTTTGCAGGAATCCAAATGAATAGGTGGATCAGAATCTTTTAGGACTGGTTCAGCTCAACATACCAGTGTTAACTGTGGATCCATCTTGGCATCACTTTTGTTTCCCCAGTTTTGTTGAGAAGGACTTGACTGGTCTGACGTCAAACACTCCATTTGTGTGTGTGTGTGTGTGTGTGTGTGTGTGTGTTTGTGTGTGTGTGTTTGTGCTAGACCCTGATGTCATGTTCAAATTCGCATTAACACGACTTGATTAATTATGGTTGGGACGGATGCGGGCGGAGGGTTCAGCGTCATTACCTCCACCCTTGATTTAACTGAAGGTGGAGGTAGCTCATTACCTTTTGTGTTTCCCTTTATGGGGCCGCGGGGTACCAGGGGCTGTTTACCAATGCATGCACGCCATCTGTAGCCACTGCAGCAGAGGGAGGAAGTCGTCATGGCGACTGCAGCACAATCCCATAACGCACATTACAATCACTCCTTTGGAAAAGCCTGTCATTACAAAACTTCAACTCTGTACTTTCCACTGATGGTCGGACACAAGACGCTTCACAGGAATAAGTGCTTCTCTGGGTTTTGTCTCCTGAAGACAAAGCGGCGGGTTATTATCTTTTCTTTTTAATCGGACATCATTTTGGAGACTGCGACTTCTCCCCCCTCCCCCGCCCCGAAGAACACGGCCTCATCAGCATGCGTAACAGTACGAATAAATGTTGAAGCTCTGCGTTAATAAGGTCATTGTTAACATTGTCATTATAAACAGTATCATCATCATCACCATCTCATAACTGATCATTTATCACCTGTGAAGGGGCGACAGAGGGAGAGACGCCAGAGGAGAGAGAGAGGAGAGAGAGAGAGAGGAGAGAGAGAGGAGAGAGAGAGGAGGAGAGTAAAGACACATTATGATGTTTTAATAGCTTCCCCCTGAGGGCTGGAGGGAGCATTTCCTGATCAACCAATGAGAAGAGGGAAGGAGCACAGCAGAGAGATGAGAGAGGGCGAGGATGAGAGGATGATGAGAGGAGACATGGACAAATGGAAAGAGGACGAGGTCCAGAGACGAACAAAGGACAAAAGACAGGTTCCTGCTTTCAACACGATTGTTAACTGGAGCTGTCGGATCAACCTGCAGGTTTCACTTCCAACAGGAAGAAGAAAGAGCACGAGCAGAGTGATGTTGTTTCCACGGTGATGGGACGTTAGCACTTTTGAATTAATATTAATTTAGTCAAAAACATAGGTTTGTATATAATAAACTGCATAATTCAGATTCCCACTAGAAGCTGTACCTTGCGTCATGGCAATATGTGAAGGTTAGCAATTTTAACAAAAGGCAAACATGATGTTTTGTAGAATGGCAGTAGAATATAGGAAATATTCATATTAATATATATATGTGGACAAAGCACACAAGCTCTGCATCACAGCATCGATTGGTTATCTAGCTGGATGTTATTTATATAAGTTGTAGAGGTCCATGGATTTTTCATTGGATATAACACCAGCTTTGTCCGTCGCTCTGACACCGTGTCATTGAGAAATGTCAAGAAATCAGAGTTAATGGTTTTGCGAGCAGCTGCGAGCACTTAACCATCCGTGTTGGACCCCGACCTTCACCTCCAGCTATTCAGGGAATGACGGATAATATCTTGATATCATGAACAAAAGGCTGAGTCATCCTAGTCGGGAGGTTTAATAGCTGCAAGACATTGACGAGATGGTCAGTGAAGACCTTCAGGTTTAAAGGAGGCGTTTGACCTGAAGCTTGTATTATCACGTACTGTCCTTCAATGGGCTGAAGCTCTGAATGACCTTCACCTCCATCTGCTCCTGGGACACCACAGTGGCTCACACCTGTTTGTACTGTGGTTCAGGTTTAACTGACCAATAGCTGCACATTGTTTAATTTACAATGTTGTGTGAAAACCTTTAATTTAACTGGTTTTGAAAAGCTCCAGTATTCCTCCAGTCTTTGCTACTCAGACAATGAAACACAATATTTCTGTATTTTGCAGAGCATTTTCCTTTGGTTTGGTTTAAGTTTTTGCAGATGAAACCTGACACATAACCCAGAGTTATCAATAATTTAAATAATTCACCTTTTCCTCACAATGCAAACTCTTGAGCTGTGAGAAGAAATTACATTTATAGAAAAACCATCCTGAACTGAGAGGCAGGAGGTATTTTTTAAAATTAAACTCTAACACAATCCATATCTGCCATGTTTAGGAGCCTGAAGCTCCTGATTGCTTCTGCCTCCCTCAGGCCGAGAGGAAGCAGAGTGAATAGGGGAAGAAATCAATTGCCAAAGGTGCCAGTTCAGGTTTTATTATTTCTGAATGGGAGGAGGTTGAGGTGGTGGAAATATTTTTAAAAGGCAAAGGACACAGGGGGCGAGAGGTTCCCAGTAACTTTAACGGCAATAAGTGCCTGTGTAATTACAGTTCCTGAAATCCTCAGGTCTTAACTGGTAAATATATGAAAACGTCAATGAAACAGCTGTGATTTGACACCAGGTGACTGCAGTGAATAAGAGTGAATAATGTTTTAGCCTCTTTAAGCATATTAACGGCATCATTCAGCAGGTGTATTAGAATAAAAAGCTCTGACAAACCAACGATAAGCTGCCAGTCCTGCAGCAAAGAAATAACAGGCTTAAAACTAATTCATGCTCACCTTTAGATATGTATTCAGATACAGACGGAGCCCATTGTAAGTATTCTGCATTAATTTAATCCCTTTTAATGCATTTCCTCTGGAAGTTTACCGATCTGTACGAAACAGACAAAATGGGGGTCAGTGTAGCAAGACACAAAGAAGACATTTCAATCTTTTGGACTTTGGACTTTGCTAATTGATCGATACGTCTTTTGCCTCTTGTCTTAAGAGATGTATCTTCGTTATCGTTATCTTATTATTACAGTCGTCGTGTGTGTTGTTGTTATAAACTTGATTCTGTGCGTGAAGGCAGAATAAATAAAAGACCTCAAAAGCTTCATGTGATGCAGATTTTGGTTATAATTCTGTGTTTCTATCTCCGGTGCAATATACAGGACCATTAAATCAACTTGATATAAATAATATTAATTCGGAGGAGCTTTAAACTTCCTGTAATCCCTTTATTTATATCATTAACATGTACCTCCCTGACGTGTTTGTGTTCATGGTAACAGGAACAATCGATTATAAATCCACAGACACAATGAGACGAACCCGTGGAAGCTGATTGCTTCTCCTTGTGCTGCAGAGGGAATAATACAGAGAATTATGTAAAGGAGTCTCTGCGTGTCTCTGTGTTCTCACACAGCAGCTTAATCACTTTGAACTATGGAGTCAACGCACGACTTTGGACCCTCACATAATAAATCAGGGGACAAGTGCAATATTATCACTGGGATTTAAGAGGCGGGAGGAAGAGGAGATTTATCATAAAGTGTGTGCCTGAACCCCTGTGTGATGCATAATCTCCTGCTCACATTTTCATGTCCCGAGGTGTTAAATAATGCACTAAAAGTATATGGAGAGAGGAAGAGAAAGAAATGAGAACATACACTGCAGATATGAGGGCGGCGTGTTCCTCTGTGCCCTGCGGCTGCGTTTTATCCTCTCAGCTGCAGAACAGTTTATTTTGTGTCTGAGGAAAGTGTGAGTCTCAGATCACTTGTTGAAATAAATCCTTTTCACCTTCTCCCAAATATTTTAGGTCTGAGAAATGGCTGAAAGTTTAAAAGTTAGGATTCCGTCTATCATCAAGGTGTCTTTAAATCCCGCCTCCTCCATGTTAGCAGATCAGACCTGAGCCAAACTAGAAAGTGAAATATGAAGGTTTTCTCAAAGATGGCTTCTGTCATTTTAGGTAGTTCTCATTTCACTGGTGTATTTTAAATGTTTGTGATTCAGATTTTTAGTTATTTGATGTTAAAACAACGCCATGATTGACAGGTGAGACTTACTAGAGATTAGTTCAGAGCTTGTATTCCTTTGAGTAATCTTCCTTTTATTTTTTTACACACATAAAGTGGGTTTATTAGCAATTTTCACATTCTTGAATGAAGTGATCTCGGAAACTTGGACACTGATGCATATATATTTAACATTTAACATATTAAAACCAACAATCCTATAAAGACACAAATTCCTGTAGCAAAACATTATCTGACATTTGCACAGGAAAGAGATAATTAACTCTGCAGAACAGAAGCATTTTTTGTTTTTAAATATCATAAACCAACAGACATGTCAAATAATTTAAAAACCACAAACCCAGATCGAGCTTTAAAAGATGTTAGAATCGTGATCTGTGTCTGAAGAACGATCCTCGACAAGCTTAACAGGACAAAATGAACACAGCTGAAAAATGTGACTGTCTCAGCCATTTTCCTTCGGCAAGTTTTCCATTTAACGACGGCTGGCGAAGCTCTCACGCTGCACGCACTGATCAAATTTAACTGCTGCTCAGTGGAGCTCAGTCCTGCTCGGATAATCAAACCCCTGTTGTTTGCTTTCGAAATACAACTTCCTACTAACAGGAGAAAAAGGTCTATGAATTATGCAGGAGCTTAAAAAGTGAGATAAGGCTGCACGTTGAGAAAAGAGGAAGAGGAAGGGATGGAGTCGTAGGAGGGGGGAGAGATATATATTCTACCCTCCAGAATTATTGGCACCCTCGGTGAAGATGAGCCAAAACGCTGTAAAAGTAATGAGCTAATCTTTACCGAGGCCACCAATAACTCTCGAGGGGCCAGTAAAACCACGGTAACATGCTGATCTGAAGCTCTGCTGTCACGGAGATTATTCATTTGTTCCAGGAGTCGTTTCCAGCTCTGGTAGACCCGCTACACGACAAGGTTCATTATTAACACAGTCTCAACCTCGGTAGTTTGCCTCGGGAACACGTCGAGCGTCGGCACTGTAAAAGCTGCAGAATTGAAAGTATCGATAAACAGAATAAAAAAGGGGAGAGATGGAGCCGAGAGTGGAGAATAAAGGGCGGTTTAGACTGAGGGCAGCTCCGGCTGTTTCCGAGCTTTGAGGAGCTGCAGCGCCTCGGGCAGCGATCACACTGACGAGCCGAGCGGCCAACACAGTTTCTCAAGGTCGTAAATCCTGTAACAGTGATCCTCGTGTAGCGGTGGTTCCTTGTGTGAGAGTCTGAGTTTTCATACAAAAAAGGTCCAGAGAAGAAGCTGCTCTGTTCACCTTCTGTGAATTCACGTTCGGAAGGATTCTTTCAAATAAATAGACCTCAAAGTTTCCTGGTCTGTCCCCATGTGACCGCTGCCTTTGGGTGTTTGCTCTATTGCCAACAGAAGCCATGATGCAACAGGCGGTTCAAACGGTGCCATTGCTTCAGTTGTGGTAGAAATTGTGTAAGACGAAGTTCATCCATCTAAACAATTCATAGACGGCATTGACCGAGCAAAGACCTGAGCTGCAAGAGCTGGAGAGGAAAATGAAATTGCTTCACGCTGATGCTGCAAGATGTATGAAGGTGTTTGAATTGCATGTTGCTGGAGCTGGTCTGAGTACTTCCCTGCTCTGACCTCTCAAATGAAAAGGTAAAATAATACTTTAAAAAAAGCCAAATATTGTCTGTGCTATAGTAACAACATCAGCAGCTCTTCGGTAAAAGGGAGGACAGACTCAAGGAGTATCGAAAGAAGTAAAAAGTGTTGTGATGTAAAACAATCTATGATTTTGTGATCTTTCAAGATGAAAAGATTCTGCCTCCAGTGTTCTCCAGTATTTTCAGTCTCTACATCTAAGCACAAAGCAGATATGACAATATTTCCAATTTCGGAAGAGACAGCGGATTAAAGCTTCGTTTGGGAATCAAGGAAAGTTGACTCTTCTAGTTTTACACCTTTGTGGTTTAAAGAACAAAGTACAAATCTTCACATAGTCCACAGCCTTGATAAGCACAAATTATCTATAGGCTACATGTACTATGCCTTGTTTTTCTATGTGAGCAGATTGTAGCTAAGTGACAGAACAAGAACATTATATAGATACCACATAAGAAAGAGCACGGTCAGCACTTTTCAAAGGAGCTCTGTAATCGACGAACAAGGAGATTATCATCCATTATGAGACAACACGTAGAGACACAAAGTGTGTAAACTAAAGGTAACACATCTCTGCCTGCGTCTCATTTTGAAATGTGAGGAGAACAGCAGGAGTCCAGGTGAAGTGTCTTTCAGGAATCAGTGCGATTAGAAACCACCGGGAGCCGATGAAAGAAGCTGAGTTACATGCGGCTCCCTGCGGTGCAGCAAACATCACTGAGCTTCCACCAGACACACGAGGAAACCACGGGTGGAGTGGAAGGCCGGCGACGACACGGGTGGTGCTCACAGACGTTTCAGTGAGGAGCAGTCAGGGAGAACTTTGATAACTGCTGCTGGTGCCTGAGCAGCTACACAGGAGCATTCACAGGAACGTGTCACTGCTCATGACCTGAAGACAATCCATAGAGGAACAGGAAGCAGCCAGTTAACACAGGAAGCAGCAAGTTAACACAGGAAGCAGCGAGTTAATACAGGAAGCAGCCAATTAACACAGGAAGCAGAGAGTTAGCACAGGAAGCAGCCAATTAACACAGGAAGCAGCAAGTTAATACAGGAAGCAGCCAGTTAACACAGGAAGCAGCGAGTTAACACAGGAAGCAGCGAGATAACACAGGAAGCAGCCAATTAACACAGGAAGAAGCCAATTAATACAGGAAGCAGCGAGTTAACACAGGAAGCAGAGAGTTAACACAGGAAGCAGCCAGTTAACACAGGAAGCAGCGAGATAACACAGGAAGCAGCCAATTAACACAGGAAGAAGCCAATTAATACAGGAAGCAGCGAGTTAACACAGGAAGCAGAGAGTTAACACAGGAAGCAGCGAGAAAACACAGGAAGTAGCGAGTTAACACCGGAAACAGCCCTCACCTATATGGACGTAAATAAACACACTTGAATCTCCATCAGATATAAACCATGAGACACATATTCGGTGTAAATGAAATCATCTGGATATTAGTCTCATTTTAACGTCTGATTTGAATTAAACCGTCTTTGTGTTTGTTAATTTTACACATTTCTTTCCTGAAGTCTGTTCTCCTGAGTCGTGCACAGCTGCAGTGATTCTGTTTTCACAACTTGGACAACCTGCTCCTGTGCAGACACACACACACACGCACACACACACACACACACACACACACACACACACACACACACAGATCACTGAGCGGCTCACTCTGCAGCTTCTTATTCACTTTGCTCAGGTCCTGTTTGCTGGACCTGCTCGAGCCTCTGGAGCGTGAAATTCACTCGTGGAACTAGGTAAATGCCAAAATGCAAAACTGACAAGAAATGTACATTTAATAATACAGTGTGTATAATTTCTTGTGGGGTTGTATCTTTTATTGTAACGGCACAGTTAGCACTGGATTAATTATTAGTTGTTTCACTGTGAAACATTATATGGGATGTGTGAATATGTGTCTACACACACACACACACACACACACACACACACACACACACACACACAACTGAGTCCAGTGAAGAGTTATTTTCCTATTCTATCCAGAGATTTTTATATTAAAAAGAATAATATAGATCTTCAAGTCAATTCAATCCATTTCCTGGTTTTCAGCCAAGCCACTTCTCCTCTGTGCGCTGCTGAGAGCTGCAGGTTTACACAAAGAAAATCTACTCTTCCATTTCATGCCTGATGGCTCTGTGAGGAGAATATCAATCCTGCAACAAAGTGCCCCGGCCTCTTTTCCACAGGTACACAGGCTTCCAGCGCCGTCCTTCTTTGTGAGCCGCCACACACGAAACCACACATTCAGTCATTTACTCCGACAAATGGCTCCACAATGTAGAAACCAGATTCCGCTGCTCGAGCACAATGCAGAAATAATTACCTGCTGTGTGAAAGGATGCAATTAGTGGAACTGAAGAGATTGAAATCTGCTTAAACTCTTAATCTGCCCGATTGGAACCATATAAATAGAAATGGCAGGAGTAATTGCATTGAGTCCATTAATTATTAATCAAGCTGTTGGCTGATGCAACTGAGACATTAAATAACAAAGCCAGCTGCTGCATGAATACAGTGGAGTGTGTGTTGATGGAAGGCAGACTGATTGTGGCCCAGATTGTCTCTGACAGACTCACACACACAAACACATGCAGACTCACACACACAAACACATGCAGACTCACACACACAAACACATGCAGACTCACACACACAAACACATGCAGACTCACACACACAAACACATGCAGACTCACACACACAAACACATGCAGACTCACACGCACAAACACATGCAGACTCACACACACAAACACATGCAGACTCACACACACAAACACATGCAGACTCACACGCACAAACACATGCAGACTCACACACACAAACACATGCAGACTCACACACACAAACACATGCAGACTCACACCTTTTCTCCTCATGGAGAATCTCTGAATGATTCATGTGTTCAGTGTTTTCATGATATTTCTCTACCAGCGTCTCGAGGGGAGATTGTGTGTTCAACTGTAAGAAACATGCAAAGGAAAACAACCTGGGAATATATTCTGCATTGGTTCTTTCTGTTAAATGCTTTTTATCAAATCCAAAAATTGTAGTTTTAATAAACTGCACTGGTGCTTTCATTTGTTATTGGATTTTTTTAAACCCTCCTTTTAATTAATTTCTAAACGCTTCTGTTTTTATTGTCTCTACAATATTTGAAGATGCCTTTTATACATTTTGTAAAACTCTTAAAGCCTTTTGTACGATTAATATCACAAACAGTGACGAGGAAGAAGAGGACTTGGCAGAAACTGAGCGAGGAAGTTGGACCACCAGCCAAGTTCTGAAAATCTGTTACTTGGCTCAAGATATTCACACTTTACTATTAATTTATCAAATATTCTCGATTCTATTTAGAAGTAATGATTGTAAACACAGATGATCCTGCAGCAAACAGACAACTGAACTCCTCTCAACCTCAGAAAACACCAACATTTCTGAAATGTCCCTTCAGGGGTCTGCACCATAAACTTCTGCATCATTAGGTAATTTGCTAAATGTCAAGCATGAGTCTAAATGTATGATTCTCGTTATTCAGACGTTCCTCTGCCTCTTCCAGGTGTGATGAGATGAAATGACTCCTGGTGGTGGTTCTCTGACAGACCTGCATGGTGCTGGAGCAGCAGAGCACATCACTGCTAATGAACAGGTTCCATCAGTTCTCCTATAAACACTGGGAGCACCAAGCTGCTGCAGCACAGGGAACACGGCCGCTACACTTTCTTTTTGGAGGATTTAATCACATCCATGGTCTGGTGCTCCAGTGAAGACAGAGGCACAACATCTTCTCCACTCTCTTTGTATTCAACTCAGCACAAACACTCCAGCAGGGAGCCAGAGGAGGTGAAGAGCAGCACAAACTATTTTCTTTTTATCAACCTGATGCTCACAAGCAGCAGGAAACACGTCATCCAGAACAGAGGGTTTGTGCTCATAAGGTTTGACCCTAATAAGGTTTATCCCTCATAAGGTTTGACACTCATAATGTTTGACACTCATAATGTTTATCCCTCAAGATGATTGACCCTCATAAGGTTTGATCCCTTCAGAAGATAAATCGATTGTGTAGCAGACAAACTGAAACCCCCAAAACCTTGTCAGCTCCAGTGACCAGAACTTATCAATTAGATCAATCTGTGCTAAAGTCGCTCAGTGATGGAGGATTGATGGTTATTGACTATTAATTTTCACATGCATGATAGAAGCCCATGTATTGTGTTTTGTATTTTGTATTTTGCATTTTGCATTTCGCTTTTTACTTCACTTTTTATATATTTTATCTTTTATATATTTGTATATAGATATGTTTATGCCTAAATAAATGTTACTTTGTATAAATATTAGAAAAAGTGAGTAAATAAGAAGTTAATAGTGAGTAAATGTAAATAGATACTGTTTTTTATTGTTTTTCTTATGTGTGGTGTATTTATTGTGTTTTTATGTTTCTATGTTCATTGTGTGCATCAATAACCAGAGCAAATTCTAGGTAGGTGTAAACCTACTTGGCAATAAATACCTTCTGATTCTGATGTAATGAGTATGTTATCATAAAGCTCCCTCCAGTGCAGCCTATCAAGTAAAGGGTATACGAGTGAACCAGACGACTCCTGGCCGATCCGGTGGAAGGACGACTGACAGGATTTGTCAGATCCATTGAACTGAGGCAAGTTGTCGGGAGGCCGGCTGTAATTACTGGTTTGTGTGTGAGCTAGCGATCCCTCGGTGAATTGACTCACTCGGCTGCAGCGGCTGAATGGAGGCAGAGAGAGACGGGGACAGGGACCAGGTGAGATGTTATTGGATTCTCTTTGTTCGGGGGAGAAGCCGGGGGAATTGTTTCCAGCCTGAAGTCTGTGTCTGAGGAGAGGAGAGTGACCTGTGAAGTCAGGAGGAGGAATCAGAGCACGCTGGGTTAATGCTCAACCAGTCATCAGGTCCTGGTTATAATACCTGGCTTTGCAATTACAGTACAGATGAGCACAACAGATATTAATCTTCAAAAGAGAAAGTGTTATCTGAAGGGATGTCCATTAAATAGAGGTTGGTATTAAAACTGGGCTTTTCTTTCTTTTTGTACAAACTTCTGGTTTTATATAATCTCCTTCCAGGTTTCTGTGGGAGAAGTGAGAGAATACCAGCAGAGTAATAAGTGTGTGACGGAGCATCAGAGTTCTGAGACTCAGCTCAACTGGTCCCATCGCAGCTGGAGCCCGATGTGACAGATAAGCTCTGTCATCACATGACTGCAGGTTCACTGCGGCTGTGAAGTGAGACGAGGTGAAAGAGCCGGGAAGTGTTGCTGTTTTAAAAAGTGTAAAAAGAGTGTCAAGAAGTTTACTGGAAGGAAACAACAGCAGGTTTTAGAAGTCCTGCCTCAATAACAACTTATACCCAATGTCTCCTCAACAACATGACACAGTTCTGTAGAAAACGGCTTCATTTTAATATTTGGACGTGTTGTCTGAATAAAATGTTGAAGTTATGCAAATTAAATAAAGACTCCTGCTCATATTGGCTATTTTTCAAAAACATTTATGCAAGATTTTATCCCATATTACTTACAGGTCTGCTAATTGAGTTTGGTTCAAAAATACCTTTTCAAATGTCAGTTATCATGTATTTAATAAGACATGTTGTGAACTAATGTGAAGCCACAAAAAGGTGAAGCCAAATCACCTTGATCGCCCCCTAGTGGCTGGCTGCAGTGTAGGTCATAAACCTTCACCTCCTCCATGTTAGTAGATGGAACATGAACCAAACTATACTATACTAAATTACATGTTGAATACATTTATAATAATAGACAGTTACAACAAAGGATGAGTTCAAATGGTGTTTATCTTGTGCAGCTTCTACTTTGAAATGGTTTGCAGCACATCTGAAACATCTGTGTTGTCATAGCATGCAACAGACACACACACACACGCACACACAGACACACACACAGTGTCAATATGGCATTCAGCAGACTGAAGTGCGATCGCTGTGGTTCTTCAAAGCTCGTCCCTCTTTATTTCTGTCTCCGCCTGTCGCTCCCTGTCTCCTCCAGAGTCTTGTTATCTCGCTCTTTGGTCAGTGGAGGATGTCAGAAGCCCAGTGTGAAGCCGAATAGATCGCCCATTAACCCCCGACTTCAAAACAAACTATCAAGCAACACAATCAGGAGTCGGCCGCATCTGAAAGGCCGTGCTCACTGTGCAGGGAGGAAGAAGAAGAAGCAGAAAAAACACACACAACCGCACAGCAGCAGTCAAGTAAGTCCGATATTTATGAGCCCGAGGGGGTTGGAAGCAGAATGTAAGCTCATGAATAAAGGAACTATTGATTTTCGTTTCTTGTTAGAGAGAATTACAGAGAGCAGCAAGTGTTAACTAATAGTCAACAGGATTTTATTGAACAGAGGGAACAAAGGCTTTGCAGAGTCATAGATCAACAATCTGTGGTTTCGTCTCCAAATTAACTCTTGAAAAGAAAAAAATCCATTTATAAACTCTTTTAAATCTGAGGTCAAGTCTTTGCCGATACTATAAAACATCCACACCTTTGATTAAAGGCTTGTTGATCATTTGTGTATGAGCTTAAATGGTTTTATTAAAATGTGAAGGGAAGCAAATACTGAGGATTCTCCTCAAGGCCTGAACCAGAATCACACACAGTCAAGCTCGTGTCTCCACAAAGACACAACAGTCCCTTTAACTCAATAAAGCTGCACACACTCACACATCATTCGACTAAATATGCTGGATTTTTAAAAATCAAGATCCAAAATCACTGAAAATCGCCTGAAGATGTTCTCACGATGTTTCTGGGCCCAAATCTCATCCTTCCAGAAACTTTAGTGGAAATATGCTGAGTAGTTTTTGCACAATCCACAAAAAACAAATGGACAAATTGTGAGAAGAAACTCGGTGAAGGTAGGAATTGTGGGTGCAGAGTGTTTTTATTGAAAAAACACAGTGGTCTGTTGTGTGGCTGTATTGTCAGCTTTCCCGTGTGCGTGTGTGTGTGCATGTGTATGCGTGTGTGTGGTCTTGACAAATGTGAATATAAGTGATGGTGTAAATGTGTGTAAAGTTAGAAAAGGCGACAACAGGAAGCAGACAGGGTGAAATTGGCGTCAGGCAGCGAGCCGCTCGGCCTTTTGAGAGGCCATTAAAGTGACATGGAAGTAATTGCAGAGGCTCACTGGGATGAATCGGTGCTTTCAGACTTTAAATGCTGCAGGTGTGGTCGTTTTTTCTCCTCTTTTGTCTCCAGCTTAAAGTTGATATCGAGCGCAGAGTTGTTGCTGCTGTTGTTGTTGTTGTTTATCCAGAGGGCGACTCCCGGCTCCAAATGAGTCAAATAACAAGAAAACTTTGGGCCTCGTGCCAGAAAAACTTCTACCAATAAATAACACTCAAGTTGTTGGGATTATAATGCATCAATATGAATGTGATTTATCAATCAGAATCAGAATCAGAAGGTATTTATTGCCAAGTAGGTTTACACCTATCTGGAATTTGCTCTTGTTATTGGTGCGTACAATGAACATAGAAACATAAAAACACAATAAATACAACACACATAAGAAAAACAATAGAAAACAATACATAAAATAAAAAGATATAAAAGATAAAAGATATAAAAAGTAAAGTAAAAAGTGAAATGCAGAATGCAAAACAGTAGAACAGTGTCAAATTGCAATATGCAATGAAATGCAATATCTTATAATGTAATATGTGTTAATTTAACACATCCTTGAGGTGTGTTGGCTGAATAAAAGCATTAATTTATCATAGATGGGAGCTTCTCAGGATTTTCCATGTAAACTTTACCTGGACCTGAGTCTCTCACACTCCTGTCAGATGGAGGTGAACCCGGAGCCATGGATCTGCTTCACCTCAGACTCGAGGAACCAAAGATCCTCATCTTTTGTTGGTCTTGTTGGTCATAATATTTTCACCTCCAGCCCCTGATAGAAAGAGTTCCTTCTTCTGAACCAGCAAAGTTTTGGTGTTTTTCTGTCTGAGAGCCAGATCTTTGATTTCTTCTAACACAAATAAATCGTTCGATATCAGGCTCTGAACTGGTTCTTGAACTGTCTTGGATGAAATGTCTGTCCCACTGGTGGAAGCGATGGTTGTCATGTTGGGACCAGCTCCCTCCTTCAGAGACCTTTGGACAGGAGGCCCCTGTGCAGAACCTTCAGCTCCAGGTCTCTCCTTCAGAGATCTCCACCTGGAGGTCAGACCAACGAGGACGGTCTGTATTTATTGCTCCTGGAGTCTCTGCTCCTCTCATCATACAGCAGATAAGAGGCAGATCTGGCAACCTGCAATTTCCTGCTTCTCTTCAGATGCCTCCACGCTGCTGCTTAATCTTTTGGATATCAAAGAACTCGAGCTCTTAGAATCTAAGGGGGTGGGTTAATACGACATACGCTCGGTTTTGATTCAACGTCCCTGTGAAAAGGTCTAATCCAATTTCAGTGGAGCCCTTCAGTTCCACTCTATTTATCTGACCTTTATTTCTCATTCTTTATCAACAGTGATGTGGCTGACAAAGAGACAAGCGTGAAAAGGATTCGGCTGTCGTGCAAAAACCTCGTAAAGTACCTTCCCTGCATCGACTGGCAGAAAGACAAAATGAAACATCTGGCAGCTGAAGAGCTCAACGGCTACGTGAGGGTGTCGGTGAAAAGCAAAGCTCTTAAAAATCCATTCAATTAATATTTGGAAATATTGTCAGAAGTATTTTAAAAAAGCTCTTCAAGCTCCTTTGGATCACATGGGAGTTGTGAGCCCGTCTCTTCCTATTAGCAGATGTGCTTATCACCTCTGTTGCTTTTATACGTCTTGATTAATACATGCCTGTTCTCACACACACACACACACACACACACACACACACACACACACACACACACACACACACACACACACACACACACACACACACACTTACTCATATTGCAGTGATTTCCCTCTTAAATCAGCTCATTTGAATGCAAAGCCCGAGTTTTCTTTCCAATTACACACTTGCACTGGAGCAAAGTAAAGCCGCGGAGGGTTTTTTAGAAATTAGAGTTATTAGATTATGACGAGCAAAGTTCAGCTGAAAGGCTTAAGCCTCTGCAGTTCACATGAGAGAAGGAGTGGGCTCCAAGCTGCACTTCATCCACGGCTCTGTGTGGAGCTCAAGTGCACAATCACCGGGGGGGGTTATTTGGGGCTCGGACGTAACCATAACGACCACAGAAACGTCCCGATCTGCTCGAGATGTTAAATCATTTCCGATTAAACAAATCTTTCAATCAAGGAAGACTTCATTTGAAAAGTGAACCAATTTATTCCCCCGTGCAATCAGAGAGGAGAGTGATGTAAATGAGAGTCGGTTCGATGCTGAGGTCCCTGGAGATGTCATCAAGCCTGGAAGGGAGGTGAGGTCACAGAGGAAGAGGAGGAGGAGGAGGAGGAGGAGGAGGAGGAGGAGGAGGAGGAGGAGGAAGAGGAGGAAGAGGAGGAAGAGGAGGAGGAGGAGGAGGAGGAGGAGGAGGAGGAGGAGGAGGAGGAGGAGGAGGAGGAGGAGGAGGAGGAGGAGGAGGAGGAGGAGGAGGAGGAAGGTCGCAGCGGATCACTGAACATCTGACAGCAACCCAGAGGAGAGCGGATTAAAAGTTTGAGGGCATCAACATGATTGGCTGATTGGGATCCCGGTGAAATCTGATTGGATTAAACCTCCAACAGTCGGATGATTAGAAGAAGCAAAGAGAGTGAAAGAGAACTTTGAATAAATTAGGCATAAAAGGTCTTTAACTTAAATAGTTAAACTTGTGCTAGACTTTATATTCTGAGGCTGGTCAGAGATAAATGTACTAATCAGAATATATACATATTTATATTATTACAAGCTTTTCTAGTGACATCTCAATGATTTTTTAAAAATTAAATTCAGCTAAAATAACTGAATCTCTTTTCTGCAGGAAAGAATATTATAAAACTAAATGAACTGTTTAAAAAACATTTATTTATAGAGCAATTTCGACACAATGTCTCAAAGTGATTAATGAGAGTCTTAAAAAACTGACATAAGAGATGAGGTAGTATAAATGTATAAATAATGTAAGAAATATATAAATAAATGCAAATCAAACATCTCCAAAAGGTTTCAGGAGGACAAATGTTTGGAGACCAGATTTGAACGAGTTTATAAAGGTTGTTTTTTAGTTTGACATGCTGTGTGAGACTCACTGTCAAGGTACTTGTTCTAATAAAAGTCCAAAAGAATAAAGGTTGTTTTTCTGAGTTCAGTGGACAGAGAGTTTCAAGTTGATACTGGATGAATCATATGGATTAGACTAGTATAATAGAATAGTATGTCCACGGATTCTGTCGCACAAAGGTCTTGGCAAAGGTGAACACGGCAACAAAAGAAAAAGTGACTGACAGCTGCACTGTGAGAACCATGAAGACCTGATGGGAAAAAGAAATCAGGCCCATTTTAGAGATGGAAAGTATATTTTGTTTTATACTTTACTATACTAGAGACTGTCAAATTTCAAACCTCGATGAACTGGTATCACACGTGTGACCTGAGATCGACCAGGGATCTGCAGCGGTGGAGAAGTTCTTCAGCTCTTCTGTCTCATCGACCATCAGAGCTCACACACATTCATACAGAGCTTCTCTCTAAAGAGGGTTTTCTAACACACTTTACACAGAGCAGCCATGAAGATTCAAGATTCAAGATTTTTATTATCAAATGCACAACAATAACATTAAGCAGTCGTTGGCAATGAAAAGCTTGAGTCACAGGCTCTCTTCTAGCAATGCTCAAATATAAAATTAAAATGAAATAAAATAAAATAAAATAAAATAAAATAAAATAAAATAAAATAAAATAAAATAAAATAAAATAAAATAAAGTAAAGTAAAGTAAAATAAAATAAAAAAATAAAGTAAAGTAAAGTAAAGTAAAGTAAAATAAAATAAAATAAAATAAAATAAAATAAAATAAAATAAAATAAAATAAAATAAAATAAAATAAAATAAAATAAAATAAAATAAAATAAAATAAAATAAAATAAAATAAAATAAAATAAAATAAAATAAAATAAAATAAAATAAAATAAAATAAAATAAAATAAAATAAAATAAAATAAAATAAAATAAAATAAAATAAAATAAAATAAAATAAAATAAAATAAAATAAAATAAAATAAAATAAAATAAAATAAAATAAAATAAAATAAAATAAAATAAAATAAAATAAAATAAAATAAAATAAAATAAAATAAAATAAAATAAAATAAAATAAAATAAAATAAAATAAAATAAAATAAAATAAAATAAAATAAAATAAAATAAAATAAAATAAAATAAAATAAAATAAAATAAAATAAAATAAAATAAAATAAAATAAAATAAAATAAAATAAAATAAAATAAAATAAAATAAAATAAAATAAAATAAAATAAAATAAAATAAAATAAAATAAAATAAAATAAAATAAAATAAAATAAAATAAAATAAAATAAAATAAAATAAAATAAAATAAAATAAAATAAAATAAAATAAAATAAAATAAAATAAAATAAAATAAAATAAAATAAAATAAAATAAAATAAAATAAAATAAAATAAAATAAAATAAAATAAAATAAAATAAAATAAAATAAAATAAAATAAAATAAAATAAAATAAAATAAAATAAAATAAAATAAAATAAAATAAAATAAAATAAAATAGAATCTCAAAATTTAAAATAGAAAATAAAAAGTATATATCTAAAAAAAATATATATATACAGCTCAAGCTCAAGAAAAATAGAGCAACAATAGTTTGATTGTGTGAATGGTGCAAATATGCAAAGGGGCTGGTTTGGAGGAGTTATTGCAGTTCAGAGGAGTTTAAAAGTCAGGGGCAATCTGGGGTCCAGGCCGAGGACTGAAGGGGATCAAACCAGCGATTAGTGCACAACCCACTCTGTACACGTATATATATGTATATATATTTATATATTCAGTATCCATTACTTCTCACAATGTCCTCTCTCTCCCTCTCGTCTATCATTTAGCATTTCTCCCTTCTCTCCCTGCGAAGCTGCATTTAATAAAGTCGACGAGGACGTTTCCAGTATGTGGATGATTACTCTGTCCTGTAGCGGATGTTTCCCCGGAACAAGGTGGGAGTCGAGCGTGAGCCTCATCCCTGCTCATCTCCATCCCGGCTCCACATCTCCATCCAGGCTCCACGGCCCTTTCAACGTGCTCCGGCTGCGCTGGAGCCTTGAGGAGCTCTTAACAGATAATGTGCCCCATGAAACAAAAGCTTTTATTACATCCGTGCTGAAGAATCTTTAATCCTCATGCAGGGAAAAGCACGTAGACACGGGGACGGGAATTAAGTGTGAAACACAAAGTGCTCTCCAACTGGACACGTCTCTCTCTTTTTTTAACCAAACATTTAACATGTTGAAGAGAAGAACACTGAGTTTTCTGCAAGAAACAGCGAAGGTTATGCTATTTGTTTTATTTTTATTCTGCCCGTCTCTTTTATGGGTTGCTGTGTTATAGTGCAGAATACTTAACAGTACGAGAGGTTTTCTGTGTTACATTTTGTGAAGTTCATTTTGTGCCACAGGTTGTGTTGTTTCCTGTTGTCAACCTGGCGGGACTCGGCTCAAACTGTGGAACAAAAATGGTAAAAGTTTTGTTTTTGCACTCTTTCCTGTCAACGATAAAATCAGAGAGAATTATTAATCACATGCAGCTCCACTGTTTTTTCATATTGCTGCACATTAAGCAGCTTGTGTTGCCTGGTAATGAAAATCCCCGAGTCATGTTTACACAAAAACACCAAGACCTAGAGTCCAAAACATCAAATACACAACCCGTTTCAATGATATGATTGTTTTTACACATCTAGATTTACCTTTTCTTTTCTCTGGATCTTTATCTGCGTTTCTGTTTCCTGCTGTTTCACATGTTATTCAGAGGACGAGTGAATTCATGTAGAAGTTGTTGAGGCGGCTTTTCTTCAGAGACGTTTCCCCGAGGTTTTGTTTTATCAGAATTGTAAAACTTTATCTCCTCCGGCGTCTGTCCTTCGGGTTCAGGTCTCGTTCTGTTCTCATCAGACTGTGGTTGCTCTCCGAAGGTCCCACTGAACCTTAATGGACTGAATCATAGGCTGAGCTGTAGAGAAGCTAAAAGTCAGCAGCTGTGGAGGGAATGAATATATTATATAGTTGTGATCTATTATAGATTTCACCCTAGAATAATTCCAAATTTATAATTACCACCTTCTAGCTGCCTTTGGTTCAGTATAATACATTTGTATGTAAAGATGGTGGTCCGCGATTCAGCAGACACATGATTGGTCAAGTGCATTGATTGGCCGGACCCGTAGCTCCACCCCCTGAGACACTTCCATCTAGCACATTTTGACTCGTCCTCCATCTTTATTAAAAAGTCTATAGATTTAACCTTGACTATTTTGCATCTCCTCATCAGTGAAGCGTTAAGAGCTTCACCAACTTCACCCCCCCCCCCAGCTGCCAGGCTATCCCTCATCCTGCCACACAGGTAAACACCCAACACGCTCTTTGCCCCCCCCCCACCCATCCATCCCTCAGTTTAATCTTTGTTTCCGCCCAGCCACACATCCGTCCATCATCCGGGCTCCTATCTGTCCCCGTCTCTTTACTGTAGCGCCCCCCCCCCTCCCGGTTTGACAGTCCCGGAGACAAAGTGCTCGTGAGCCTGACAGCCAGCCGCTCAGAGAGCAGCAGGTAAGTGGCTCCTTCTGTTCATCACTGCCAGAAAGAGTGCAAGCGCCCCCCCCCCCCCCCCCCCCCCCCCGCTGCGCCTGTGATCCTCCGGCAGCGTCGCTCCACGCCCCCCCCCCCACTCTGGCTCCGACCCAGTCTCATTAAAGCCTGTTCAAATGAGCACATGCTCCAACTGGTGGATAAGTCACTTCCGGCACTTTACCTGTCACTCTTGAAAAGCAGCGGTCGTGTCACTTAAGATTTTTAGCAAAAAAAAGGCGAAGCCGCCAAGTTTCACACGGCGAGTGAAAAGTGTCAGTTTGTCATAAATCCTGCAAAACACGACTTCGCTGCCAGAAGTCGTCACGGATCGTTTCATCATCAGCCGGGATTTTTATGAGCAGGTTTGAAGACAGAATCCTAAACTGTCCTCTGCTGCTTGTATTGGAACCTGAGTTTTTGTCTCATGTCTCCAGAGGACAGACACACAAAGTAAACACTGGGCTGTTGGTTACATTACATTACATTTCATTTAGCTGACGCTTTTATCCAAAGCGACTCACAATAAGTGCATCAACCCCGAGGGTACAAACCAAGAACAGCAAGAATCAAGACAAGTACAATTTCTTCAAAAATAAAGCAAAACTACAAAATGCTATAAGTAAGTACCATTTAAGTGCTACTAAATTGTTAGTTTCAAAAATTGTTAGTTTTCTTTTTATTTATTTATTTATTTCTTTAAATATTTTTTTTTTTTATTCAAGGTATAGTCTGAAGAGGTGTGTTTTTAGTTTGCGGCGGAAGATGTGTAAACTTTCTGATGACCTGATGTCGATGGCGAGCTCATTCCACCATTTAGGAGCCAGGACACTGGTTTCTCTCCAGAGACGGGTTCTAGTCTCTGGAGAGAAACCAGTTTGTATGAGGAAGCTTCATTTGCAGCAAACAGACCTTTTTTTACAGCGGCTATTTCACATAAAAACATCAGTAAACATGTGTGTAACCATGGACTGGTTTTGGTTTTGGCCTGATTCCGGGTCCAGGTCCTTCAGGAGACTTTCTGGACGGCCGAACCGAAATAAGACGTCTGGTCTACGAAGGATTTCTGTGAAAGTTGTCGCCTTGACACTCAAGCAGCAAAACCTCTCCTCAAATCGTTTATCATTGAAAGGTAATGAATCCTGGGAGAGATTGGGCTGGGATGGATCCACCATTTTTCAAGCTTTCGTTCCCCTGAGAGACGAAAGGACACTTTTGTCGGCCACTTCTGAAGGAGTGTTTTGGAAATGGAACAATCCAGTCGTGCCGCTGTGAAACAATCAGTCTTAAAACGCACCCCCCCCCCCTCCCAAAGGATGAATCCCCTGAGCTGAGACACATTCATGAACGTCATTAGAAACAGGCGATATTCATCTAGATACGTAAAACAAACATATAATTAAAACCAGTGTGTATTTGCTGTTTTTGTGTAAACATGACTCGGGGGTTCTTCATTACCAAACAACACAAGCTGCTTAATGTGAAGCAGCAAGATAGAAATATGAAAAACACAGTGGAGTTACATGTGATTAATAATTCTCTCTGATCCCGCGGAGATTTAAACGTTGACAGGAAAGAGAGCAATAAATACATTTTTACCATTTTCATGCAGCAGAAACTGAGCTTTAGAGATTAATTTAAGTAATTAAGCATTTCAGTGTTATTCCTTTATAACGCTTGTGGTGTGGTCGCAACCAAATCCAGCGTTTTCTAGATTCCTCGTAGCTGATTAAAATCTGTTTTTTTTTAAGTAGAAGTCAGAAAAAAGTCAAACTTCCAGATGTTGAAGTTGTTGTAGGATTTAAAGTTTGTTCCTCTCAAAGGACACAAACCTTCCACGGCTGGAGAATCGTGTATTGAATGAAAATAATCCTTTTTGCAGCCATTTTTATTGAAATCGAACTCAGCAGAGGCAGAACTGAGTCGAGCCGGGAACTGGGAGCAGCTGCCTGTGGAGCTGAGTGAGTCTGAGTGGGCGTGAAGCTTCAGGTGCTTTGACAGGAAGTCGACTTTCATCCATCTGTGACTTTCAGGACTTATTAAGGAAACACCGCACATTGGTTTCTATTACTGAGAGAAGGGATTTTATTATTTTGTTTTCATTCCACCATAGAGGAGGAAAGGTGTCAATCATTTTTACAGAGTAATCTAGCAGGAGTTGGTGCTTTGCAGACTTCTGATGGATCTGTTCACTCTGAATCCGAGCTCTGACTGGTTCTTTTGAAACTCACTCCTGCTGCTCAATCACACAAATCTCCTGAAACTGAGAAGTTTGGAAACTGTGCTTCCGCTGTTTTGCTTTATTTGATCTGTTTTGGTTTCACGTTGTAATTTAGGAACTAAAGAATTTAGTCGGACGTACGTACGACCTGTGATCATCACCTAAGTGGGCGGAGTCTACCTATACTTGACTCTGATTGGTTTTTAGACAGCGATCATCTATAATATACATTATCGTAAGTCACTTTACAAAGAAGGTTGGTTGTATGGTTTTATAATGAACATCCTCGTGATTCAAATATTATATCGTGGAGGTGAAGACTGGAGCTGCTTCTTCTTCTTCTTCTTCTTCTTCTTCTTCTTCTTCTTCTTCTTCTTCTTCTTCTTCTTCTTCTTCTTCTTCTTCTTCTTCTTCTTGATTGAATATTTATTTAAGCCTCGGAAGACACATTCTTCTTCTTCTTCTTCTTCTTCTTCTTCTTCTTCTTCTTCTTCTTCTTCTTCTTCTTCTTCTTCTTCTTCTTCTTCTTCTTCTTCGTCTTTGTTTTCTTCTTCTCAGAACTCCTCTTCTGCTCTGAGGAACCGTTCACACCTGATGTTCAGGTTCACACTGAACTGTAGAGTCTGAAGCTCTGAACCTAACAAGGTGTAAAAGAGTCCAAAGAAAACAATAGTTGTAGTTTTCTTAGATCAAAATGCTGAGACATTAAGTCAATAAAAACCTGATTAAAAAGACATGATGAGTTTAACTAAAGCCTAAATATGATTGAAAACAAACAACCACTACAACTAAGTGTTCAAAAATAGCTTTCAAAATTAACATTAGTGTTTTAGGTCCAACACTTGATTACATTGTGTAAGTGAAAGTCTCCATAATGTGTATTTATAGTTTTGTGTGGCTCGTGGGAAACTTCAGCCGTGAGAATCACTGAGTTTAGTCTCAGCCTGTTGGATGCTGTCAAATGTGTGAATGGGGTTGAAAGTGGATACACACACACACACACACACACACAAACACCCCCCCACCGCCCAAGTTAAACTCCAACTTCACATCTCCCATGATCCTCTCTGTTTGTGCTGAGGCAGGGAATCTGAGTTTCCCCTCTGAGACTTTTCCTCCGGCTATCAAACTGTGTAAACATCCGTCTGAGGTGATTAATTATGCCAGAGAGAGAGAGAGATAGGGAGAGAGAGAGAGAGAGAGAGAGAGAGAGAGAGAGAGAGAGAGAGAGAGAGAGAGAGAGAGAGAGAGAGAGAGAGAGAGAGAGAGAGAGAGAGAGAGAGAGATCTTACAGATTACACTCCCAAGTCTCCTTGACCTGAATCTCCTGTGGTACCTGCTCGTCTTTACAGTAGGAAAAGGTATAAATATTTCAAGTCAAATAGAAAGCGGAATAAACTGAGCTTCCATCTTTTATTCATCAAAGCCGATGGATGTAGATCCTCCTCTCTTCATGCCTGCAGGGCCAAACCGACTTTATATATATGTTTGTGTGTTTGTGTGTGTGTGTGCGACCGTACACACTGTATAATAGGCCAGGTAAGATGATGTAAAGCCTTGTGTCCCCTCCTCCTTTTCCCAGAGAACAATCTGGAATCTGTGTCTCTGCAGTGGTGATGTAACGTCTGCTGCTGCTTCTGGAGGAGACAACTTACCTCTGGTGTTGTTGAGCAATAATCCCATAATAACCTTTGGTCATAATGTAAATCTGAATTAGCCTCTATAGACTCCGAATAGGCTAAAACATCCATATCTGAAATATCAGCCTCCAAACTAACATACCTACAACATTTATCACATGACACTGATCATGTGGTGCAAACAGGAAGTAGAGCTTCAACTCTGCAGCGAAGGTCGAACAGTTACCGTCAGCGAGTGTTAGCGACGCTTAGCATTTAGCGCTGAGTCGTGAAACTGATGAGAACCAATCAGGTGAAGAGTGTGAGCGACGACATCATCGTTAGACGTCCATGGTATTAAATTAGAAAGTCAGTAATATATTTAAAAGTGAAGACAGGCAGCCAGTGCGATGAGTGGAGAATGGGGGGGGGGGGGGATGTGTTTGTTCTCGGGAACAAAAACATTACTTAACAGGATTAATAGAATCAATTCATTGTTGTCGTTTTGTCACGTTCGTGCACAATAAGAACTTTACAGATTATCCCAGTGTTGTGTGCTTTACATTCCAGAGATTAATGACTTCATCACCGCACAACAGCACAATCTTTTCTCTGTGTGACCAAAAAACCATTACCCCACACTAATAGCTTTTAGAGCAGACATCTTGTTTAATTTCATAAGGATAATGAAAGGGAAAAGCAATAGCTTAGCTATTAACTAAATAATGCCATAAATCCTACCTGGTAATTAAATGTAATCAATCAGGGCTGATGGGGAATGAGCCTGCAGCTGGAAACATGCAACATGTGATGGATGGAGACAGACGACACAGCCAAACCAGATCAGAACATACTCCATATGCTAATGTATACTAAATGACACTGGTATGAATTAAAACACTGTGTTATAATGGTTTGGTAACAGAGGGAGGATGACTCATAGATCTATATAAAGACTAGATGTCTCGTCTGCGTTGCAGGTCAACGGAGACAAACGTCCGTAACATTGTGTTGGTAGCGGTAAATAACCATAACTCGCTCAATTTTCAAACGGTTTGGTTTGTTATAAACGTCAGAGATGTAGATATGACACTGCATACTTATGAATAATTATGTTATTTTCTAAAAAATTGAATAATTTATGCAGTGTCATAACTACATCTCTGACGTTTATATCAAACTGGACCGTTTAAAAATCGGTTGAAAATTGAGCAAGTTATGGTTATTTAAAAAGTACGCACCACTACAACACAATGTTATGGGTGAGCGAGCTGCCTCTAGCAAGATGGCCGCCATGTGCGGACGTCCTGCTCCGTCGAACGAGACATCTAGTCTTTATATATATCTATGGGATGTCCGACCGGAGCCTGTCAGGAGTTGGGCCAGTTTCAGACAAAAATGTGGTTTTGTGCCGAGTTATGTAAACTTGTCTCCACGTGTCTTTAATCGTGAAAAACAACATTTTCGGACACAAAAGGACAGAATATCTTCCGGGGTCAGACTCAGCTAATGTTCACCCGGAGCTCAGTCAGAAAACTACATCCTGTTCCTCACTCTGTTGTGCATCTCCGTGCCGCTGCAGTAACTCAACCCGTCCAGGACCCATTACTCCAGATGAGGTGACACAGTGGGATCCAGGATTCTCCGGCTTCCTCCCAACGACTCAAATTGACCGTGGATGAGATCTGCTGTTTGTATAATTAATCATATTTACAATATTTCTACTGATTCGTCCCCTTTAGCTGCTGTACGTTTCCCAATAGTCGGTCTTATAAATGAATATATCAGCTCATCAATATCACATGAGCGCTCCGTGACATTTACAGACTCTGCAGGACCTCCAGTGTGTCCCAATACAAACCCAACTTCTCCTGCCACGCTCCCAACAGGCCAGTGGACAACTCACCACATCACTGAGTGATCTGCTTCCTCTGCATTCAGCCGGCGCCGGATCAAGTCCCAGGAGCCGCTGCGCCGCTTTAAACCGTCTCCTGACACGTGAACCCAGAGGAGGGGGGGGGGGGAATGTGCATTAAACCAAGTCATGAATACATAATTATTCAGGGTTTAGTGGAAGTTGAGAGAAAAGGGCTTTTGTCTGCTTTTCACCTTAAGTCGTCTCGTGTTTCAAAAAGAGTAAAGTCTGAAGAAAGCGCCTGATTTAAAACATATTCTGTTTATTCTTTAGATTTGTGCTGATTTACACAATTTTCACCTAGCAAAAAAAATGAATAATAAGGATTATAGCCTGTGGTGTGAAGCAGGGGCGGTTACCAGAAATAGCTGAAGAACCTTGTCACCTTCCCTTGAGCGGGAAAATTGGCTATTAATCTTCTTTTCTGTGACTGTGGAGCAGTGAAACTGAAACAAGCCGACCCGCTGCCGGAGTGTGATGTTACACTTCTCACAGATGATGGAAGGTCTCGTCCAGGACACTCAGGGGCAGGATCAGCGGTCCGGGTAATAAGGTGACACGAGTATGAAGAAATAACCAAGGAATCAAATCAGCTCTGCCGTGGCAGCAGCAGGGTTAAAGACCATCTTCATGTAGCCGGGGAGCAGGATTGGATATTGATCCCGTGTGAGGTTACAACGAGAAATAGAAAACACGATTACTGCTGTGAGGAGGAACCCGAGGATCAAGAGACGGAGAGAGAGAGATGAACGAGACGGAGAGAGAGAGAGAGATGAACGAGACGGAGAGAGAGATGAACGAGACGGAGAGAGAGAGATGAACCAGAGTTTCATGGCAGCGGAACATCGACTCATCAATGCAGATAATGACTCGATGAACGGGATAAATACTTTTCTCCATGTTCCCTCCGGAGACTGATTAAACAATAATGTGTAAACTGAAAGTGTTTGATCACAGATTGATGCAAGTTTGTCTCAAGCATTTTGTGAAGCATCATTTAAACCATGAGCGACGCTGATTCATCCACCGAGGCCCAACAGTCCCTTCAATCCTGCACCAGATCCGTCATGTTCGTTTGGACCTAATCATAAAACTATTAAAGATACATAAACCCTAATGAAGCGGCTGAAAATAACCTTCTCCCCTCATGAAAACACATTTTAATTCACTCAATACGGATTTTATCTGGATCTCTACCAAGTTGGATTCTCTCAAGATCCACACAGAATTTATTCCCTGGGAAAATTTGTGAACATGTTGATTTAAAAAGACTCAAACTCGTGACCTTAACAAAGAAAAACTTCAAACCTATGAGGCAATTCTGGAATCATATAATCTCCAGCAATGTAAAGTGTGTCAGATAATAAACTGAAACCAATAGATTGAGTCTGGAGGGAAACTGTGTCTGTGGTTCATCACCTTCCGGTTATGAAACAATAATCCTGCAGTCGATCTGTTATCTGCTTTAGAGTTCATCTCTTCATTTATATTTCACACGGTGTTTTACTGTCTGTAGCATGAGATATTTATACAGTAAAAACAATAATCAACAGAGTTAATGGAGCTGAAAAAATGCTGCTTTTGATTCCCACACAGAAATATGAACGCTATCTTTCATTTTTATTATAGACTTGTATCACGGATGCATTGTAGTCGATGGTGTAAAGGAAACAATGAATGATACTATATAATATATTATATATATAATATAATAATAATATTTTATAAAAGAGGAAACAAATTGGAAATGAATTATGTCCCAACTCAACTTCCACTTTGATTAGATTTGCTCACTTAAACCTTTTTATTAGAGGAAGATCAGAGTGGATCAGAAACTTAATAATATAAATGCAAAATAACAGAAAATGAGACACAGGCTACGAGTAATGTTCTTGTAAGAAGTTGTGTTTTGAAAGACGTCTCTGATTCTGAAACCCAGAACCTGTGGGATTCGCTCCAGAGAGACGTTCAATCCGTCCGAGTTCAATCAGTTCTGAGAGGAAAGATCCAGAATCTACATAATATAACTGAACTCAGGCCTGATGTTGAACTCGCTTCCTTCTACCACCAGCACTGTGAACGTCTGAGGTCATTAAAGACACAAATTATTCTGATTGTAAGTGTTTTATTAATGTAAACACATTCTTATTCATTCTTGTGAGTATTTTACATTTTTACAGCCTGGTACTGCCGAGCACCAGTTTCCCTCTGAAGGGTTCAAACACTTCTTCTCGCCAGTTTTCCGAGCAGCGTCTCCTCCTCCAGCTCTTCTGCCTCCGGGCGAGAAACTGCCGAGCACAAAACAAACCTCGGTTTTAACCTTTCCCACAAACGCTGCCGCGGCTCCGTCAGCGTTGTCGGGCGCCGGGTGAGCGCCGGGTTAACGCTGCACAAACCGAGCCAGGCTGATGAATATGGATGAGAGGGATTGTGCTGGCGCTGCAGCAGCAGCTTGTCAGCAGGTTCCTTCTCGTTAGCAGAGACGGAGAAACACGTGCAGTCGTCCTCCGGCGCTGCAGGAGGCGCTGCTCGGCGGTTTGATGCCCGGGCGTTCTGACGCCACCTTTTACCGCTTCCTAAACTTTCAACTTTTCTGACTGTTGTTCTCGCTCTTGTTAGTGTAAAATCCCAGGTTGAAAAAAAACTTTCTCTCCTTTGGGGAAAGTTTGCGAAGAAGTGAACGGTGTCATCTGAAGTCGACTCTTCAACAGAGGCAGAGGGAACTTTGCAGTTTGGGCTGATGTGGGAGAAGTGTGGGGGGGGGGGGGGGGGGGGGCTGTTAGTCGCTCTCTGTCAGCAGATTCCTCTGGAAACCGAGAGCAGCGTGCGTGGGTTCAATGAGATCTCTACACACAGGAATACTGAATCTCAATGACACAAATATCACAGCGTTCTACTGAGAGATTTCCCCTGTGCAGAAGCTGGAGAGTTTCTAAACCGCAGCTTTCAGGCTCCGCCCTCTCACCGCACGCTGCACAGCGAGGGGGGGGTTTGGGATTCAAACACTTTGGAACATGAAGAGGTGACGTACTGGTCTAGAGCAGTGGTTCCCAAACTGTGTGCCGCGGCACACTGGTGTGCCGTGAGGCAAGTCCAAGTGTGCCGTGGGATTTTGTGACAACCATAGCCTACTGCAATATAGTATACAACTATACAAAAATAATTATTTTAATTTACTATATACTACTTTGAATGCACTCATTCCATAATACAGAGGCAAACTCTTTATCTAAAAACTATTTAAAAAATCCTCAAAGAGGATCCCACATTTCGCTGTTCGCGCAGTGGCGCAGGTGAACACAACATTAAAACATAAACAAGAGGGAAAATGGAGCGCTTTCTCGTGCGGAGCAAACCACCAACCACCAGTGCAGAGACTGCCGAGTCCGACAACCCCTTTTGGAATTTTCACGTGAACACGCTGTCCCTCATAAGGACAGGCTCGCGGATGAGAGCTGGTGCGCCAGGCTGGCTTACCTTGCAGACATATTTGGGCATCTCAACGAGTTAAACGCCAAGCTTCAGGGCAGGAATGAAAACATTTTATCATCCACAGACAAGATTCGGGGCTTTATGGGCAAACTGACCCTGTGGCGCGAGGCTTTGGAACAGGGCTCCATCAACATGTTCCCGCTGGCATCAGCTGCGCCACAGGCAGCCAGTGAGCGCGCTATATATGCCGAACACCTTCAGACCTTAAAAGAGAGGTTTGAGCGCTATTTTCCACGTGTGGCGGACATCGAGGACAATGACTGGATCCGAGACCCATTCAACCAGGAGTCCGAGTCCTCAACCGAGAAGCTCACTATGAAGGAGAGAGAGGAGAGCGCAGAGCTCCGTGCGGACCGCACGCTGAAACTGAAATTTAGTGAGCTCACACTCGATCAGTTTTGGTTGGTTTGTGCATCAGAATATCCAACCATCTCCCACCACGCTATCGACCAACTTCTTCATTTCCCCACCACCTACCTGTGTGAGTTGGCGTTCTCCACTCTTGTTCACATGAAGAACAAGGCCAGGTCACGGCTCTCTGTTGAGCAGGACTTGCGAGTGGCCCTCTCCTCCGTGCCACCAAGGATTAAAAAAATCTGTGCGCCCCGACAGGCACATGTGTCCCACTGATTTGTTAGTAGGCAGAATATTTACAAAAAAAGCCTGATTCTAAATGTTACAGTTATAATTTGTGGGTCAGATTCAGGACCATGCAGCTTTCTCATGGACAGTTCTCTGCTGAATTTCTGTTTCCTTTGCCTCACCTGTCTGGTTGAAATGGGTGTGTTTGATTAAGCCCAATTTGATAAAGTTTAAATATTTTTGTGAAGTATTTTGTTAATAAATATTTCATGAGTAGAATAGTTGTCTTGGTCACATCTTATTTGGCATTAGTAAATAATTATAAACTTAACAGATAAACAGATGATATTAGTGATAACACGTGTTATAAGGCTATTTTGCACAATAGGTGTGCCTTGAAATTTTTATTTGTCCTTTGGTGTGCCTTGGGCACAAAAAGTTTGGGAACCACTGGTCTAGAGACTTGTTAGGTTCACTTGATGGATTATTGCATCGCAGGTTATTTAGAAATACAAAAAAGAAAAATGTAGCACAGGGGAAATGTTCTGTTCACTTCAGCACAAGGACGAGTGTCACTAAGCAGATGTGGTCGGAGTTGGAGATGATAGATTTTGAAGAGATTTCTTTTTCCTGATTAACTGGAACTAAGAAAAGCAAAATCGTCGTCCGCGTATCGGTCATATGGTTTGATATAAAAGGTAAAAAGAACCAAAGCACAAGGACACAGGTCGAATTTACATGAAATTCTTCTACAATGAGCAGGAACACATGAGATTAGAATCATATATGTGTGGAATATAGAGGGAACCCTGTCGTATACATTTGAGGCAAAAGTGCCTGAATATTAACATTAATTATGACCTCTGAAACAGAGGTTACGTTTTCACCCCCGGTCCCTTTGTTTGTTAGTGGATTTTTATGTTTTTAAGATTTCACAAAAGCAACTGAAGGGATTTCCATGAAACTTGGTGAAAGGATTTGGTTTGAGTCTCATTTCATTTTGGTGCAGATCTGGATCAGGGAGATGGATCTGGAGCATTTTTCAATATTTACATTGTTTTCCCTGATAATCATTTATGAATCTTAATGAAAAAAAGAATCAGTCACATTTTAGGTAACTAGTTTCCATGAGTAACTTGCTGTGGCATCATTCATTTTAAGGGAAATGTGAATATGCTATGAGTGTGATTCTCATTTGTTTAGTTGACAAACGATGGACTAAAAGATGTCTTGAAGATTCCTCTTCATCTTCCAGATGAAACAATAGAAATCTGTAGTTCTTGTCTATTCACTTTGAAACAGGTCAACTGGACATCTGCATCAAGAGTCTTGGGAAATGACGGAATTTGATAATTTCAGGTTTTTTTTTGATGAAAACCTTTTCATACTTTTCTTCAGTTTCCTCAGAATCCATCTCCTAACCTGCTTCCTGTGTAACCTGTTAATACTTCCCCGACTCAAACTTTAAAACGACGCTCTCACCAGAGAACTCCGCGGACAGCGATACCATTTTGTGGGAAAAGCAGAAAGAGAGCGAAAGCGATTTCCTTCTTCGGCTCGGCGATGTTTGTCTGGAGGAAGCGAACGTGAGCGCTCAGAATTAAAACCCGTCTCACTCAGCGGCATCTTTCTGCGGAGACATTTGTCAGCAGCTCATGCTACAGCGAGCTGCTAATTTGGTGCTCAATCAAAATTTGAGGCGCGACGTCAGCGGCTGCTGGGACGATGCAGTGGTTGAACCCCCCCCCTTGTCCATGCATGTGCTGCATGTTGCTTTAATAATGAAGACAAATGGTTTTGCACATTGAAGAGCAAACATCACATTCACACGTTTTATCTTCTGTTACGATTTGTGGTTTTGCAAGATTTAATTCTTGAAATGAACCGTGTGTGTGTGTGTTTCTCACTGTTTTGCATTTTGAACGTCTGCAACAACTGGTGCTGCTGCTGCACTTTGCCAAATCATTTGCAGCTTCCTACATTTGTACAATTAGCATTTATATATTTGGGTAATTGTCTTTTGCTCATTCTGCACACTTAGGCTCCTTGTTCATTTAACGCAAATCCCTGTTTTTGTTCCTCCAACATCTATCTTCATTACTTGTCATAATTACCTAACGAGCTGCTAAACTTGTTAACTCATGTTACGCAGGTGTTTATGATCTGAATCCGTTTCTCTGCCAGAACCTTTTACTCCTGAGTCTCTGTACGTTTCAGTGTCTGTATGTTTCCTTCTTTATGTTGGAGACACATCGGAGAAAAGTTTAAAAATTCCGGGAATATTCAAAGTTGGAAACTTTCCATGGGAATTAACGGGAATATACAGGAATTAACGGGAATTAACGGGAATATACGGGAATTAACAGGAATTAACAGGGAATAAACTGGAAATGTTGTGGGTAATTTATACTAACTGTATTTACCTTGTCATATACAGACATAAATATAAACATTTTGTTGTGTCATAGGCTGATTTGAGCCCTGAGGAAACTTTGGGCACTTGACTATATGCTTCTGCATCGTTGTGTCATTCTTAACATAGGTCTTTGCACAGTATTTGCAAATGTACACAGCCTTTAGGCCTCAGTAGCCCTGCTGTAGAGTGAAGCATGCTGGGAGTTATCTGTGCATGTGATGGAAGAATGCACAGTGGAGGGTTGAAACTCAACTTTTAGCGTGTGCTGCATTCCATACATCTTTAAAATAGAGTTTTGAATGATGTTTTTATTGCTCAGCGTTTAATTTGCGTATTTTTATTTTTTTTCTAAATTCCCGAGCTAAACTTCCCATGGAAAGTTTCCGGAAACTTTCCGCCCCTTTGCAACCCTAATCATGACGTATTTTTAAAACCAATCGTTGTGGAAACAATCTCAGAAATTCACTTGAAGAAGAAGTTAACTCTGGAGTTGTGGAGGCTGATGTGTAAACAACTGAGCAGCCGTTGGACCCAGAAACTCCCCCCCCCCCCCGACTACCTGAGCTGAAAACCAACTACGAACAAAAACCGAAAGCAAACAAACAAATAGGAACAAGAGAACTACCTCTGTAACCACAGTCATCACGTTCACCTGAGGGAGAAAAGGAGAGGAAAAGGAGGAGGAGAAAAACACAAAGCGGAGATAGAAACCGAGAAAGAAGAATGAGACGAATCAACAAAACAGAATAAGACAAACACGAGAGTGACATTTCAAAAGGTTCTTCCCTGACTCGAACTGAAACCTTCCACCGAGTTGTTGTGATAATCTGTAGTTTCCTTTGTCATCTTGTTCAGAAACAAACACAGCAAACAAATAAACGAACAGGGACAAAAACAAAACGTCCTCGACGGAGACAATAACAAACTGTAACTAATAAAAGCGATAATAAAAGGCTGACAGAGAATTTTCATTACGATTGTTTAGTGTTTTTATTTCACTCTTCCGTCACCTAAATAGACAAATTAAAAAAGCCCAAATCCACAGTCGTCATGTGAAACGATTCCTCGAGCGCCGCTGACTGTTGCTCGGCGCTCATCTCTTATCCATGCAAGCAGATGCTCATTAGCCACAGGGCGGGGGGGTTGAGACAAAACAACAGGAAACACGTGAGGCATGAGGTGTGACCCATAAGAATCACAAGGCCTTAAACCCACAGAGAAGAACTGGAGTTCTCCCAGCGCTTTAAACCAGTGTCATCACACTCTATGTGTTTTCACCAGGATCCAGACTGTCGGTTCGGAGCTTTAACTTCAAAACACGATGAGACGGACTTTAGAAAAGTGGAACCTGAAGCAAGCAGGACAGAGAAGGATGTTCACAGGTCACAGTTCATCATGTGATGCTTCTCTCCAGCTCCGTGTGATACAGAGCTTTTCAGGTTTTTACTCAGACTGTGGAGAAGAATCCATGAAGTTTCATCCCTTCAGCGACTCGCACAATCGAATGAGACTGATTCTTCTCGGCTCGTCACATCCTCCGAGGGAATTCAGACCAAAGAGAAATGAGAATGTGGAGCCTGTTTGTACATGTTGCACTCAGAGACGTCTGGATCCTTTGCTGTAATGCTGTTTTTCTAAAAAAACAATAAAACACAACCCAGGACGTTAGTTTGGATGAATCTTTAGAGAGGAAAATTAAAATAATACTGTATTTCACCCTGGAGTTTGATAAAAGATTCAGAAAATTAATGAATGAATCAGAACGTTGAGTAAATCTGAAGTTGTGTTGAGGTTTGATTGATGCGTTCAGGAACAACTCGAATACACAACTTCACGACAGGTTTTATGTGTCTGAGCCACCAAAGTCACACTCGTGTCTGGAGCAGATAATTCACCATCTGGTTATTGATCAGTGATCGGCAGCATCCCCCACCCCCCCCCCCCGCCTCAAGCAATCTGCACCAACAACACAGATCTCATTCAAACTCAACCAGCACTGATTAAAGACAAGTTTCCACTTTGATTAAGTTTCTTTTAAAGTTATAATCCCTCAGATTTTCATATCCAACGACACTGTTCAATAAATCCACGCTCATTAGGAACATCTGGACTTAGTGGTTAGTCTTATTTTATGATGGTACAAATAAAGATCTTTAAGCTGCAGAAGGGAACATTTACCACATTTCATCGTGTGATCAGCATAAGCAGGTGTACGCAGGTTTTTTAAACGTGGGTAAACCTGCAAAAAACGTCCGCACATGGCGGCCATCTTGCTACAGGCGACACGCTCACCCATAAAATTATGTTGTAGTGGTACGTACTTTTTAAATAACCATAACTTGCTTAATTTTCAACCGATTTTTAAACGGTTTGGTTTGTTCTAAACGTCAAAGATGTAGTTATAATACTGCATGAACTATTTAATTTTTTAGTAAATAACATAATTATTCACAAGTATGCAGTGTCATAACGACATCTCTGACGTTTAGAACAAACCAAACCATTTGAAAATCGGTTGAAAAATTGAGTCCAACAACTGCCATGTGCGGACGTTCGACTCCATTGGCCGAGACATCTAGCCTTATATATATATCTATGCTCTCACCTCCCTGTCAGTGTTGCATCTTGGGATGTTGTTGTTCCCGAGATGTTATAAAACAATAAGCTGCCACACGTTCACGCTCCGGTGCTCGTGGTGTTGTCTGGAGCAGCGTCAGCACGTAGACGGACAAAACCAGGAAGGAATGAACATGTTCACTCGGGTGTTAAGTTTCCATCACCGCCGAGTGGAGCTGATAAAACCTGTGTCTCCTGCAGAGTCGACCTGGGACTGAACGCTGTGGTTTTAATAATTTGACAATATCTCGAGACTATCAGTAAAAGCAGCGAAAAGCAAAATGCTTCCGATGATGTTAACTAGATGAGAAACATGTTTCCATCACATCACAGCAAACCTCCAGTGAGTCACGTCTCTGCAGCCGGCGAGACTCACTTCTCTTCTCCAATCAGTGTTTATCTGGTAAACACGCGGAGAGGTCGCGACCTGCTGCACCCCCCCCACACCTCCCTCAGGCAGCAGGTGTAGGTGTCTGTTTGCAGACCTGATCTCTGGCACGCTGGGATCTGACACCTCGTTTCACCACGGCTGACATCTCTGTTATAGCTGCAACTTCTGGCCTGGAATGAAATTAGGTAAAAGCAGCGAGCTGCAGGCGGAGCGTCACCTCGGCTGCACCCCGGCTCGGAGGAGAGAGAGAGGGAGGAGAGGGAGAGAGAGGGAGAGAGAGGGAGACGTGGGCTGCAGCTTGCCCAGTCCCTGACTGCTCCTCACTGATCTGAAGGTGTGAGACTGATTCTAATATAACCTCACAGGGAGAAGAGGACTAACACCATCACACACACACGGGTTCTCCTCTAATTATCCTGGACCATGTGATATATGAGAATAAGTCAAAACCACAAGTTCCCAGAGTCTAAACACTTCAAAATTGTATTAATATATAAAAATAAAAACATAAGTATTCAGGTTTGTGCTGTTTAAAGTTTCCGACAGTGGGCTAATGACCAAGCAAATACAAATCTGAATAAAATACTGTAAAACTGATCATTTTAGCTTTGATTATAATTAAATTTAAATCTAATAAAATAAATAACTCAAGAATGACGCTTATTAATACCTTGTTTTGTTTTTTTCTGTGTTTGTTTAATATTTTATTGTCTGTGGTAGAAGATGTAAACTGTAAAAGTCTGTATGTACACGGACCAGGCATGAAATCTTAAAAACTATATCAATTCTTATTTTCTAAAGTTTCCTTATTGATGAAAAAGACCAAACTCAATGTGGATGATACCATTAAATTATTGATCAACGTGAGGACGTTACAGAAGATATTGGTATGGTTATGGAAATATGGTTCATCCTCTGGGGATGTGAGTGAACCAACCAGATATAAACTGCATGTTCCTCACAGAACCAACAACCAACCACGAGACCGAGTGAATCCATGATCTTCAAACTGCTCATGGAGGCAACACATCATTCTCTCTGACCGACCTGAAGTCTGGAAACATTTCTCCTCTTCAACTTCCTGAAATTTATTTTAATATTCTGCAGAGACGTTCAGTTCAGAGCACGTTCACGCTCAGCACAGGAAGTTTTTCTTTCCTCATTATGGAAACCTTTTGATAATCTCAGAGGACACGAGGGGAACTCTCTGCCGAGTACCACAGGTGTTCAATCTGTTTTCTGTCTTCTTCGTCTTTTCTGGAAAAACTACAGAGCATCAAGAAGAAGAAGAAGAAGAAGAATTCGATCAGCTGGAGCCTGAAGCGGCGACTGATGGATTTCCCTGCGGCACGGCGGCCCGGTCCTATAAGTGGAATACTAAATTAAATTCTCATCAAGTTGCACGGGTCATTTTGTGTATGTGTGCGTGTGTTAGATGTTGGAGATGAGCAGGTTGGGTTGGAGCTCAGGTGGAGGAGCCTCAGGGGGAGGAGCCTCTGGAGACGCACACCAAGTCTTTGAAGATCCTTGTTCACTCTGCTTCACTTCAGGGAACGTGTCTGCTCGCTGTGCATGAATCAATACTCAACCAGATGATGAAGATGATGAACGAGTTGATACAGCCCACAGTGAGAGACCAGTTTAAATGCAAATTCTGAGGATTGAGAAACCCCCCCATTCTCCTTGAGTGATTCAGAACATTTGCATGATGAATGTTTACTTTGTCCGTGATCGTTTTTCTGAAGAAATAACGATTTTCACTGTTAAGCGCCAATTTTCTTTAAGTGAGGATCCATTTAAAACTATTATCTACCTGAGTTTAAAGACTCCACACAATGAAATCCTCATCGAGTTCTGCAGGAAACAAACTTCTTCTGTATCTGTATCTGTTCAGCTCGTTCTCCAGGACAATTCCAGGAACAGTTTTGAATGACACACGGCTGCTGCAGTAGTTTGAGAATAGGATTCAGACCTCCTTCACTTTGTGTGCACTTTATTTTGAAGCAGAACTAATTTAAAACGGATAAAAGTGGCACATTTTAAGCACCAGTCTACATTTTCTGCCCGTTTGACCACCTGTACGTCAGATGGGGATTTGCTCTACTAACGCTGAGTGATGGAGCTTTGATTTAATAGCACATTTTAAAAGTTAAGCTCGTTAATGTTAATAAGCCACTGGCGCCTGATTGCTTATGAAGAGAAAATTGTAAAATGTTTTTTCCTCAAGTCTCGACTCAAAGGAGACACAGGCTGTTTCTCTCAATGATTCTTTCCTCTATTGTGTTTTCTACAGATTTATTTTGTGAACGTCAAAGTTTTGCAAAGTTAAAGAGACAAAATATCTTTGTAATAAATAAGAGAGAGGGACATCTGGCCAATCACAGCAGAGCAAAGCATTTCAACAGAAATACCTCTGATTCAAACCATCAGCCTGAATCTGTCTCTGTTCAGTGGAATCCATTTACCATTTTAATCATGTGAATATTTCTAAAGCCGAACAATCGCTGTGTATCGCTCGTTTGCTCACGAGTGATTGACAGCGGTGCTACGTTGCCTAGCAACAACAGATGAACACATCTGTGCAATTGGGAGTTGAGCTACAGGGGGGGGAGCGATCATGTTCAAACAGTGTTTCTGCTGCAAATGCTATTTTTATAAAATGTTGATATCATTTTTTATTTTTATACTTATTATATTCTACATTCAAGCAGTGATTTTTTTTTTTTTTTAAGAGTCTTGCAGAAATGATCAGAGCTCTGACACGACTCTGTTTGACTCACAGGAGACTAACAAGCCCTGAGACAAAGATCCAGGGTTTAAAGATAATTTAAAACAAGTTTCCAGCCTCTTCAAGTTACATTGATGGAATTAATGAATTCATGAATTCATGTAAAGATGAAACATGAAGAGGAAATAACTCAAATCAAATAAAGATTCTTCTGTTTTATCGCATGTTCCCTGTTTTTCTTTTCCTCAGCTCGGCTCTCACACGAAGCCTCGAAGCCTCCCCTCTCTGAGCTTCACCAGTTTCTCTGTGGTTAAATCCTCCGAGTTAATAAGCCTCACGCAGCCGGGAGGGGAATCGATAACCTGATAGAAGCCGGATCGAGACAAAACGAGGTGTCTCCCATGTGCTCTGAGGCTCGGCTGATTGAATCCAGAGGGTTTCATTAGAAGTCCTGGCATGCTGCTCGAGTAGTTTACCACCAATTAGGCCCTGGCTCCGCCTCCTTCCTTTCCTTCCTGACGTCTGGATGAGCACAATGCATCTCTGCAGACCGATTGGACCATGTGACCTGCGTGTGAGAGCTGGTCCCGGCAGACCTCACACTCCACTCATCATCACCTTGTTATCTTCTGTCTCCAGCACCAGCACTGTCTTCTTTTAGATTTTCATGTTAAGTTACACAACTTTCAGTGCTAATAACTGCTTTGTTCCAAAAAGCTTTAATCGCCACCATCTGCAGGACGACATCAATTATCAGTGTTAAAAACAAACTTCACAAACTTCACTCAACAAGAAAAGTTACTAAGAACAGACGACATCTTTCTGGCAACAAACTGTGGAGATAACGACTCAGATTGACTCCTACAGGCCACAGCTTAAGAAGCAAACTTTTTCTTGAAGTTTTCGCTAAATAAAAATCTTCACCGCCTGAAAAAAGCTTGATTCATCCTCATTTGATGTTTTTTCTGTCTTATTCTTTGTCGTCTAATCTATAAATCACTGCTGCTAATCTGATTCTTCCTCTGACGGACAGATGGACGCACAGACTCCCACACTCAGAGCCAGACCGTGTGTGGGATTGTCTCAGATGCCAAATACACATGACAAACTGGGACTGAAGCAGATATGGTCACATGATGATGATGATGATGATCCGTCCACGTTCACCCTCGGCAGATCGCTGCTCAGCCGTGTTCCTGCTCATTTCCTTCAGACTCCTCCAACAAGTCGGTTCAGAGCTGGAGACAGAAAGAAATCAGCTACTGGAACAAATAAAGAACAAACAAAGACAGGACGTGCTGTCGTTTCACAAACTACTGTAACACAAAGAGATCCCGCCCTGCACACAGCTGCTGTGTTTGAACCACTACACACACTCGCTGTATTAATAAAAAAAAAAAACCTTCTTCTTTTGTCTTGTGAGGTAGGTTTAGTCATCTTAAATAAATAAATAAATTAAAAAAAAAGGTAAATAAATCGCTTCCAGCTACACCGCAGGGATCGGACCCTTTTCTTCCTCGACAGGAGGAAGTGTTGGCAAAAGCTCTGAAGGAAGAGGAAGTAGCAACTCAGAGCCGAGCTTCATTTCCTCGTCAGTTTGTCGTCCACGTGCTTTAGGCCCAGAAATCGGACGTGAGCTTTATCAATATTTATTTGAAAAACATAGAAACTTTATCACTGATGAAATAAAGAGAGACTGGGACACTTTGTTTTAGGCCTAATTAGGTTCTGACCATAAATAAAGATGGACGACTTCATTCCACTCCACCCTTTGTACTGTAAACATGTTCTTTTGATCATGTCCCATCTGCTAACTTGGAGGAGGCAGGGTTTATTATTTATAGTAAAAGCTCCGAAGGAAGAGGAAGTGGTAACTCAGAGCCGAGCTTCTACTTCCTCTTCAGAGACGTAAAGTAAAAACAGAGCTAACGACTCCTCGTCAGTTTGTCGTCCACGTGCTTTAGGCCCAGAAATTGGACGTGAGCTTTATCAATGTTTGAAAACATAGAAACTTTATCACTGATGAAATAAAGAGAGACTGAGACCTAATTAGGTTCTGACCATAAAAAAGATGGACGACTTCTTTCCACTCCACCCTTTGTACTGTAAACATGTTCTTTTCATCATGTCCCATCTGCTAACATGGAGGAGGCAGGGTTTATTATTTATAGTACAGTCAGCTATCAGGAGGGATTCCAGGTTGATGGAGATCTAATGTCGTTCATCCTTAAAATCTATACGTAGTCAAGACTGAAGGAATGAAATTGAGGAAACCAACATGTTTGCCTCTGCTGGGATTCCGCTGTGTGACCCGTTGCATATAATGAAACAGGACCAGATGAATCTAAAGCATTATTGAATTGTCCAGAACCTCTTTAAAGGTCTTTATGAAGCTGCTTGCTGAATGAGGAGGACGTCTGTGGGGGGGGACGGGTGGCGCTGGGGGCGGAGACACTCGTCTCATTACAGTCCTGCTGCTGATTAATGTCCCTCGTCTCTTCAGAACGGCGATTGTCCCAGAATTCTGATGAGATAATCAGATTTCCACGGAGACGTTATTCCACGAGCACAACAAGCGAGTTCTCTTTCTCTCGGTCCTTTTGTTTTAATGATGGATCGCTCGCTGCATTTGGAGAAAACTGAATCCATTAGGGATCGAGTTCTGCAAGCTCTGCTCTTCTGCAGATATACAACATTGATTTATTTTTTATTTTACCGAATGAATTTAAAACTAAATTATGGAATAATTTAAATAATAACACTCGATCTGTGGTTTATTTTTTTGTGGCTGAGAGTCACAGGTGAGAAGAAGATTTGACTCCGGAGCTGGTGGAGACCAAAACAGGAGAGAAAATGGAAAATGGAACTCCAGTGAAATGATAACGTTGCCGTCTGTCTCCTGAGTTAAATCTCCTTATGAATTTAAAAACCAACGCTGAGTAGAAGTAGTTTTAAAGTTTCTTTCTGCCAGTTTGAGTTTATTATAATAAAAAACTACTGTTGGAATGGCTGAGTTTCTATTAAAATGTTAAAGGTTCTGACCTTTTTATTTTATGATTATGTGATTAAAACTGAACTGAATACTTATCAAAACAGTATTTTAATTAAATCATATTTTGCAATGGGTTCTGTGACGCACTTTGTAACCTTGATTGAATAAGTGCTATACAAATTAAGTTAATATTAATATATTACACTGGTGCAGCCTGAGGTTTATGCTTTCAAGGAAAACTCAAGAGAAGAGTGTTGTTGGATGATGGACTCGTACATCCCTGGGTCTTCATTTATAATAAACAAATGAGCATTTATGAAAAACACTATGTAAGTATAACGTGACTTCAGGTTGATATGAATTAACAATTCACATGTCCAGCGTGAAGCCGATAAGATGAACAATTCTCAAGCGGTGCGAGAAAAAGACAGACACACAGAGACTTCTGGAATTATTTGATTATTTTACAACTTTATCAAAAAACTGCATCGTGAGTTTTCAGCTTTTCCATCTTTTTCTTTTTAAACGCAGCAGTTTCAAAGTGGACAGATGAAATCAATCAGCAGACGAGATTATGTCATGACAGATTCCCTTCTGCAGCTGAACTGAAATCAAACTGATGAATTGTGTATCTGGTGCATTTTGAACATCGTCCTTTAATAAGCAGTATGTGGATCATTACTTTGTGTTTGTGCGTATGTAAAATCTCATTTTTTCCATTTTTTCATTTGAATCTTTTTTCATTAAAATCTAAATGTAATATGTCTTCAGGCGCCTGGAGCAGTGGTGAGGACCTGGTTGAGTTTGAATCAGATCATCAATCAACACATGTGAAACAAGCAGGTTCATGAATTCAATGTTCATGTTCTCTATAATTTCACTGGACTCATGCAAAACAGTTTTTAATTAAAATAAAAAGAAATTGACAATGTTTGTATGATATTAATTTATACGTGGAAATAATTTATATTTTATGCATGCTAACCCTAACCCATTATTAGTGAAGAAGGTGACAAGTCGTCATTCTGTCGCACCTGCCTGTGTGAACTCTGTCACAGCAGGAGGTGTGAACCCCCCCCTCACACCCCCGCTGCTCAGTGACCTCACACCGAGACCCTCAAAGCCGTCCTGCTCTAATGGAGTCGGAGCTGAGAGCATCCGTCAGGCGGCCTGTGATGCTGAGAGGTGGGGGGGGGGGGGGTAATGAGCCGGAAAAGCGGTGACAGAGGAGAAGTCGTGTTCGTGGAATCTTGAATTCATCTCCGTCTGCAGCCGGTCAGCGGTGTGACCTTTCCTGGATCGAACTCTGACATCACAAGACTTTCCAAAACAAAACAATTTCATGTTTTGATCCTAAGAGTAAATGTTAGAGATTTTATATATTTTATATTATTCAATCACAAAGAGATACATCCATCTTACACAGAGCCACACACAACACAATATACACAGATAGCCTTTGACCTGAGAAAGGGGGAAGTGGGACTGGGAAACACATTTTGGATGATCTTTAAATTGTTCCTTGGTTTTCCTTCATCCTGGTCGACTCCTGGACTTTAGATCCTTTATCAATAATTCTCACCTGCCATCACTTCGGCAAAAATCCATTTTGAGTTATGATTGGGTTGTTGGTGACGTCTATAAGTTTCTTAATGCATATCTGATGCGGATAGCGATGGGAAATCTAAATTTTCCGCAGGTTATATGAAGATAAAATCAGACTAATGCAGCATCAACATGCTGCATAAGTCAGATTTCATGTCAACTGATCTAAAGGAGAATTCATTGTTTCCACAAACTACTGGAAGAGAATGAAAGGTGGAGTCAACACGGATCCTAATTATTAGTATGAATGTAAAACAGTGGTTGTGTACATGTGATCGGAACAAGTACACAACTCTCAGTGGACACACAACATGGAAAATATGTTCGACCCTTAAGTCAGTGAAGCTTAATGCTGATTGGACAACAGGGTTTGTCTGATATGTGTGATACATGTCAAAATGTATTTTGGTCGTAGTATTTAACTCAGTGTTTTCTCGTTATAAATAAATTAGACGAATTGTTCCAGTTGAAACTGTTCTTGAGATCAGGAGACGTGAGTTTGAGTGACAGGTGCTTCAGCCTATCACAGTCCTGTCTCTCTTCAGTTGTGTGAGTGACGCCTTCAGGCTCGACGTCAACATCCCTCCATCATCTCGCTTCTGTTCAAATCACCAACTGCAGGTTAAAAAACATGAAATCCCATGTGTTGCTTGTTGTTTCCACGGCAACACACGTCATTGTTTCAACTTCTCTGGGGATTAGTGACATTTCCACATCAAAGGATGATTGACAGCTCGGCTGGAGGTTGATGAGTCTCCTCCTCTTCCTCGTTCAGACTCATCTCAGCTCTTCATGTTTCTCAGTTCGTTCTCAGGTGAATGTTCAGAAGTCATCAACTGTACGAGCTGCAGTTTGTATCGGGAACGAACTGTCGAGGTAAAGTTGAGGAAGTGAACGATGTGAAATTACCAAATATAAATGATCTTATATAAGACAGAAGGTTATTCCAGATGTTTCCCTTCGTGTTGTCTACCTGTGTGAGCTCAGACTCCAGATGTGTGGATCCAGGACTTGTGAAGCTTCCATGAAACCCAAACTGAAAAACAAGAAGCTGCTCCTCATTTATTATTTACTCATCCTCTCCTCACACGCGGCTTCTTTTCAAGTTCAGCAAACCGGCAGCCTGTGTTTATGTTGAGCTCCAGTCTCTTATTTATTCAAGATATGCATCTCTGTGAGTGGGCGGGTAGTGTCAACACAACACAGTGTGTATTTACTGTATCGTGTGTGTGTGTGTGTGTGTGTGTGTGTGTGTGTGTGTGTGTGTGTGTGCATTTGTGTTTGGTTGAGATCTATCAACACACGTCACACTTATCCCCAGTGGGAACTTCAATCTGAACACACACCTAAACCCTATGATACTCATTTTTACGGGTTAAGTTGTTTAAAATGGATACGTTTATGGTAAGAGACGAGGGAATTCATTATAATTACATTAATATATATTATTATGATAATGTCCAAAGCCCTCGGATCAATTTGCTTTAAGTTCAGCCGAGAGGAGCAACAGAAGTGTCAGAGGAAAGCTTGAGGGTGTAGGAAGCCTTATGTTGTGTGAGTTCAATCATTGGTGAAAAGTCACACACACACACACACACACACACACACTCACACACACACACAAACAAAGGACTCTTAGAAAAGGACCTCAAGTGTCTCTTGGCCAAATAATTCAGTACGTGAGCAGGAGAACTGCTCAGAGCTTCTGAGGATGTGAAGTCCGGGAATTACGAAGTCAGACGCCCAAAGTGAAGCCTGGAAAGAGAAGCTGTTCACCTTGTGGCGTGGAGCATAGATATATATTAAGACTAGATGTCTCGTTCGACCGAGCCGGACGTCACCACATGGCGGCCATCTTGCTACGGGGCAGCTCGCTCACCCATAACATTGTGTTGGTAGTGGTAAATAACCATAACCTGCTCAATTTTCAACCGATTTTGAAAAGGGTCTGTTTTTTTATAACCGTCAGAGATGTAGTTATGACACGGCATAAATTATTAAATTTTTTAGAAAATAACATAATTATTCATAAGTATGCAGTGTCATATCTAATATCTACATCTCTGACGTTTATTTCAAACCAAACCGTTTGGGTGAGTGAGCAACCTCTGGCAAGATGGCCGCCATGTGGTGACGTTCGACTCCGTTGGCCGGCGACGCTGACGAGACATCTAGTCCTTATATATATCTATGGCATGGAGCGTGAGTCTGTGATCCAACAGACTTAGAACGGATGGGAAAGAACCTGCGTGGATATAAGATTGCAAACAGTCGCATAGTGAGAGAGCTTGAAACGAGAGGAGCAAAACCTCAGTTCTTTGCACAACTGATGATGTTTCCGGACATAACTTCACCCTGTGTTCATGAGAAAAACAGGAAGTCACTTTCTTGTCATCTTCTATCAGCCTAAAAAGGTAAACAACAGATTTAAAGGACAAATGTCTTTTCCAACACACAGGTCACACATGGAGGGCGATTGAAAAGGTGCAGGTGGTCGACTGGGAGCAGATATGAAGTCTGACAGCAGCAGGAAGGAACCACCTGTGATTCAGTCTGTCCCTGAAGGAGCTGCCCTCTCCTGTGATGGTGTCCTGTAGGAGGTGGGACTGGTTGTACATCACAGAGGAGAGTTCAGCCTTCATCCTGATACTGAAGATAGAGATGCTGCTTCCAGGGTTTGGTCAGTGTCGTCCACTGGAGTCACCGAGGAACATTCATTAATCCACGGAACTAGAAAGGAGCTCAGAGACGTGTTGCAAAAAGTTTTTTACTCGCTTTAGTAGAATCAATAAAATAATAAACGTTCCTCAAGGACACGTCAAGATATAATTTATTAGCTGGTGCAAAAACCCATTTTCCTGCTTCAGACGCAAAAGTTCAGAGAACAATCTCCCTCCAGATCTTTCCAGGCCACTCAACCTTAAAAAGCCCAAAGCAGCCGCACAGGAAACCTGCACGTTGTGATTACACTTTGCACGGTCTACAGATTCATAAAGGCTTATTATAATAAAGTGTTATTTTAACAACGCCACAGTTATTTAACTAAGAAAGCATCCATCAGGTGCAGTTCCAGCTCCTAGTTTCCTCCCAGCACTGACTAATGAATCAGGGTTGAGCTCTTTCGTTTGCTCGACTGCATTTGTCTACACCAGTTAGACGTTAAGCAAATGAAGGTGTTTCCAGTTTACATGCACACATTCATCTTCCTGACCCGTCCTCACTTCAACATGTGGGAGCTCGGTCTGGTGGGTTCGGAAAAAACATCACAACAAACTGGGATTTCAGGTTCATCTGAGTTAATTACATCTTCTAATTCTGTGACACACAAGGACACAGCTTCATGTCAATCCATGTTATGACTAGGGTTGCAAAATTCCGGGAATATTCAAAGTTGGAAACTCTCTATGGGAATTAACGGGAATATACGGGAATTAACGGGAATTAACGGGCATGAACGGGAATATACGGGAATTAACGGGAATAAACGGGAATAAACTGGAAATGTTGTGGGTAATTTATACTAACTGTATTTACCTTGTCATATACAGACATAAATATAAACATTTTGTTGTGTCATAGGCTGATTTGAGCCCTGAGGAAACTTTGGGCACTTGACTATATGCTTCTGCATCGTTGTGTCATTCTTAACATAGGTCTTTGCACAGTATTTGCAAATGTACACAGCCTTTCCTTCTACATTGGATGGGGTGAAATGTCTCCACACATGAGAGAGTGCACGTGGCATTGTTCTGTAGAATAAGATGAGAAAAAAGTCTGTTAAAAAACACTGATGCAATGCCAGAGATATAAATAGTTAGCCAAACAATTGGAATAGTGTGTAAACATATTTTACAATTGATGGATAAATGAATGGAAATAGGCTAGATGAACAGATGAACAATCCTCAATCAGCATGCTAATATATTTTCCCAGTAATATCATGGAAACTTACCTGACTAGTCCTTCACTCTACAGCAGGCCTCAGTAGCCCTGCTGTAGAGTGAAGCATGCTGGGAGTTATCTGTGCATGTGATGGAAGAATGCACAGTGGAGGGTTGGAACTCAACGTTCCATACATCTTTAAAATAGAGTTTTGAATGATGTTTTTATTGCTCAGCGTTTAATTTGCGTATTTTTTTTTTTTTTTCAAAATTCCCCAAATTCCCGAGCTAAAGTTCTCATGGAAAGTTTCCGGAAAGTTTCCGGATATTTACCGGAAACTTTCCACCCCTTTGCAACCCTAGTTATGACACAGTTTATCATCCTTCATCAGAATCGTCCTTCATAAACACCAATAGATCTTTTCATAAGTGTCATCAGAATAAAAATAAAAACATATAGATAGATAGATAGAGAGATAGATAGATAGATAGATAGACAGATAGATAGATAGATAGATAGATAGATAGATAGATAGATAGATAGATAGATAGATAGATAGATAGATAGATAGATAGATAGATAGATAGATAGATAGATAGATAGATAGATAGATAGATAGATAGATAGAGAGAGAGAGAGATAGATAGATAGATAGATAGATAGATAGATAGATAGATAGATAGATAGATAGATAGATAGATAGATAGATAGATAGATAGATAGATAGATAGATAGATAGATAGATAGATAGATAGATAGATAGATAGATAGATAGATAGATAGATAGATAGATAGATAGATAGATAGATAGATAGATAGATAGATAGATAGATAGATAGATAGATAGATAGATAGATAGATAGATAGATAGATAGATAGATAGATAGATAGATAGATAGATAGATAGATAGATAGATTACTTTATTCAATTAATTAATAATGGCAGCAACAGTTTATATAATAATAATAGTAAATATAATAATAATAACATGTACACATGTATAAATATGTGTATATAGACTTATATATACAAAGAATATACAGATATCTGTACCTTTCGACCACAAATCTATGATGTGTGATCATATGTTGAGGAAAACTACTCTTAGACAGATTGAAATTCAAATCTCCAGGTCACTTCTTCTCTGAGGAGAGTTTTGTGTGCACGACACTTCATCAATACATCATTTTGCTGAAATGTTTTGACACAAACACATTTTCTCAGAGACGCTGTTGGACGTGTGACAAACTGCCTGAGACTGTGAGAGCAGCATTGAAGAAATGAAGCTCTGTTGTAGTATCATCACGGGGCTGCTGCCTTGCTCAAGTGCGTCTGAACAGAACACACGCATCGACGGAATCAGGTTAGACTAACGATCCCTCGCCCCCCCCCCCCCCCCCCACCCCCGAACACGCTGACAGCCTCTGCAGAAGCAACGACTTTAGTAAGAATCCATCTTAAATTCATGAGGACTACTGCTAATATTTAATATTTCAGAGAGTAAAAACAGAAGACAGCGTGTGCTGCGAGCTGTTTGTGTGTTTGTAAACACAGAGAAAAAAAACCACTCGACGTGACAGATTATTAAAAAGCTGTCAGGCCGTCACGAGATGCATCTGTTTCCACTTGGGTTTGCATCTTCACCCCGAGGACGACTCTCACACCCGGAGACTCACGACAATGCTTCACATGCGTCTGGAAACAGGTTCTTTTCACAGGTTCTCCTGTTTTCTCCGGGGAAATTTATCCTCCATCAGTCGCAGTTTATCTCCGTCCTCGATCTGATGTCAGACCTTCACTTTCTGTTGCTGGAAAACAGGGGGAATTGCACCAAGTATTTCCTCTCACAAAGTCATTTGGTGTAAATGCAGTTACTGACATCATGCACGTGGAGACAAATGGTCAGAACCCATTTTCTAGGAGCCGTAACGTCGCCTTAATGAACTCGACCAATTCCCACCAAATTAAAATGAATTTGCATGAGGCTGAAGTGCATGTGGCGGAAACCTTCCCACAAACCCGACGGGGCTTAGGGGCAGCACCCGAGGCGTCACTGTGCTTGTAATAACCGAATTAAATTTTTTATTAGAAGCAGCTAATTTCCAGTGAAGAAAATTACTCTGACAAGTTAAGATGGTTTTTTTCGGGACAGTAAACGGAGGCGAGGGAGAAGAATTAGAGAAGCTCTTCACTCTGCAGAGTCAGGCTGCTGCACACGGAGACGCTTCCTGAAGGTTACACACTCCCTCCGTATGTGTGTGTGTGTCTGTGTGTGTCTGTGTGTGTGTCTGTGTGTGTGTGTGTGTGTGTGTGTGGTTTTCTACGGTTTGATTTAATGTCTGCTATGAAATTCCTCCATGAAGGATTAATGAATTTTACGGGCTGGATGAAGCTGAACTAAGTAGGTCATGTTTACAGTATAAAGTCTGAGAGGACTCCAACACACCGCCAGCATTTCCAAGTGGGATCCACATGTGTTGGTAATGACTCCGGCTCAGCTTCGGCAACTTTTAAAAAAACTCTGACCTACTTCTCCCAGTTCAAAGAGGTTTAGTCTCTTTCAGCTCCTAGTTTTACATTTATATACATTTCCAAGATGGATGAGTCGCATCAGCCTCAGAGAGTTTTTACACCTAAAATGTTTGAACCAAGCTTCAGTTCCATCTGATCTGTTAGTTCTGGTTTCACATTGTAATTTATGGACTAAATCATTTTGTCTGACATCTGACGTCCTGTTGCATCACCTACGTAGGCGGAGTCTACCTATACTTGGCTCTGATTGGTTTGTGCGTCCAACGTCAGCAGATTTGTCCAAAAAGGAATGAACCAGTTTATTTTATTAGCTTTACAACGTCGTTATGGTTTTATTATCAACACCATGCAGTACTCCACACTTGTCGGAAAGTTGGAAATATCCCCAAAAGAATTCTGAGTTTCCCATTGGTCCAGGCCTCTCACATCTGGTGTGTTGGTTCAGACTAAACCGAAAGTAGGAAGGTCTGATCCAAACAAACAAAATACAGTGGATGTGAAAGTGTCCTAAATTGGCTGATGAGGAAAGTGGGTCCCTCAGGAGTTGATGGAGACCAAAGCAGAGCAAAAAAATGGGATTAAACACAGATTCATCAGCTCGTTACACGACTACAAATTAATGATGAAGCTTCTCGGTGTGAAATCATGCAGCTTTAATTTGAGCAGCTCCATCAGAGCAGAGAGGAACGACTTCACTGAAGCCCTCAGCTGTCCAAGAACACGTCAGGACAGGGAACAACACTTTGGATGTTCACAGAATCCTGCATGCAGAATCGTGTCAGCGTCAACCTGTCATTTAAAACCTACCAAAAAAATTTAATTAGAGCCATTTTCAATTATTAATTATAATGTGTTTGAGTGAAAATAGAAAATAAGGATTTAGAGTCCAATATCCGACCGTTCTCTATAACAAAGACGAAATATTCACCACGAGAAAATCATCTTCAGACCAATTATCGATCATCATTTACTGAATTAAAACGATATGTTCTCTCTCTCTCTCTCTCTCTCTCTCTCTCTCTCTCTCTCTCTCTCTCTCTCTCTCTCTCTCTCTCTCTCTCTCTCTCTCTCTCTCTCTCTCTCTCTCTCTGCATGAGACACATCCAGGGACGTGTCCAGAGGGAGAGTGTGTGTTGGAGAGAAGCTTTTATTTACTCACTGGTTTTCCCTGGTGGAGATTTCCCTTGGATAAGCGCCCAGACGCTGAGTTCCTCTGAAAGCCCTCGGCTCACAGGCGGCTGCTGTGAATAGGTTTGTGCATAAAGTAGTAAATGTGTTTCTTTATTCCTGCGGCTGCGTTTAGTTTAAGGAGAAAACAATATAGCAAAGCCGTTCCGGCAGATGAAACGGTCACTTCATCCTTGCCAGAACTCATTTGGAAACGCAGGCTGTGATTATTTCCTCTCACGATTCCTCTTGTTCAGCAGTAAGCTTTTATATATAATATCGCTTTTTCAATCTGATGATGTTATCTGATAGTTTATATATATATAAAGAAATAAATATATATCTGTGTTCTCAGGCAGATAAATCTGGTGAATCCATGACTTTGCAATAAAAGTGACACAAGGGTTTAGTAAAAGCAAGGGCCAGGTTTATATACAGGTTTCTATAGAGGATGATGCAAAAACTACAGGACAGGCAATCATGAAACTTGACTTGGAGGCGGATCCAGAAAAATAGTTTTCTCTATCAACAACACAACACAGAAACATAAGGTTGATACACACAGGGAAACTGCACATGAGGACAGACAAACTGCAGAAGACAAAGAGAAACACAAAGACTTCTAAACACAAATAGGAGGATTCAACACAGGTGGAGACAGGAAGAGACACACAAGGAAAGAAGCTTCAAAATAAAACAAGACACAAAGAACTCAGAGTGCAAACAAACAGCCGAGTAAAGAAATGATTTTGAAGGACATAAAAAGGAAAGTGAGCAATAAGCTGCCATTTTGTACCGATGTCCTAATAAATATCAACTTTCCACCCACGGTCGAGGAAAAGAAAGAGTATTAATATTCAGCCTCTTTCTATCAGCACTGATTTATAAAGTGACATGTTGCTGACAGCATTAACATGCCAAGTGATTGGAGATCATTGAACGGCACCGTGGGACATGTAGGAGGCAGATGAGTAAATTACACCACTCCATCACGAGAACACCTCCTGGAGCCCAGTGAGCTTCGCAGGGTGATGATCTACAACACGTGAGGACGGTGGATTCTTCAGTTGCCATCATTCTATCACAGAAACCCCCGAGAGAGAGAGCGTCCTCGATAAATGACTCAAGTTCAGGATCGAGCACCACGCCGCCGCCGCACGCCGCCGCATGCTTAAAGATGTGACTTTAAACGAGATGAAATGGAATTAAAGTGATCGGCCGTCTCGGGGGTGCGGAGGGAAAAGTGTTTCCTTTTCAGCTCTCTGGCTTTCAAGTGAGCGTTTCTGTGTGATCTCAGAAACCCAGCACCCGTCTCAGCTCCGCCCCTTCTTATACAAACCTGTCACTTAGAGGAAGAATGAGCTTCTCTCTGCAGATTGGAACTGAAAGGAGCAGATATCACTTCACTGAAGAGTCAGACTCTCAATTTCCTCTCCATGAAAACCGTTTAGTCGGGTCAAATGTATTTAGGGGAAGAAATCGTTTGTTTGAATTTGTCCAAAAGGTAAAAAACGACACATGCTGCTTCTCCCATTGTACAAAAGTGATGCCAGATTATTATTGGATAGGAGCTCTGCAATCTTTGGGTCAAAACAGGAATTTAAAACCTAACTTATTTGGTGTTTTTGACATGTATGTTGACTATTAAGTTTGGACCATGTCCTATTTGCTAACATGGAGGAGGCAGGGTTTATGACCAACACTGGATAAAGCCATTCGGGGGCTATTAAGTTAATTTGGCTTCACTTTTGGATCCGATGATTCACACAATTAAATAGAATTACATATCTTCAGTGTGTTTCTGTTAAACTTTGGATCAAAATAAATAAATGTGACTAAATGTCACTGTTTTCCTGTAGTTGTGTTACTCTACAGATCTTTATGGAGACACAACAACAACAACACAACTGTTTTCATTGCCTGAATGAGAAGTAACGAGGAAGTTAAATGACACACGATGTCCCTGAAGAATCCGCTCGTGGGCCCCAGCTCCTGTTCCACTGCTGCTACACTCGTATTCTTTGTGATCGCTCAAGTTCCACTGCAGGTTGATTTCCACACTGTAGAGAAAGATGTAGCAGAAGAAGCCCGGAGGCTGCAGTACACAAACCTAGATTACAGCAATAAAAATGCTAAAGCACCAGTTTGCTCCTCGTTATGAAACACAAACTGTGGATTTCTGTGTTTGTGGCTTTCAGGAGAAACTTGGCTCCGGTGGATGAGCAGCTGCTGGACATGAGCCGAGAGCAGCATGAAGAGAATCTACTGTACGAGTCCGTCCATGGACACAAGTGACAGCAGCATGTGTGTGTCTGTGTGTGTGTGTGTTTGTGTGTGTGTGTCGCCAGGAAACGAGTGAGAAAGCGACTCTGTTGTTTTTCCTGCAGCTCCAGTTCGGATTCACTCAGGCTGAGTGGGTTTATGTAAATATAACATCAGGGAGAACTACGTGAGGGAGCCTCAGACAAACTGAATAAATGATGAAGTCACATCCACCGGCAGAAGGACGATGGTAACACATGTGCAGAGTGAAGCAGAGAAAACAACAGGAAGGAGATGATTTGTTTTATTTTACAGAAAAGCAATGACATCTTGACTGGAATTGGAAAAGTGTATTTAAAAATAGTCTCGTACAAACCGTATCAGGGATTCTATACGTGTTTATATCCCAGACACAATGAGTACGAACAGATGTAATTTGGTGCGTACGACTGATGACGTTAATTCCTTCCTTCTGGTTCGATAGTTTCTTTCTTTACCGGCAGTTTGAGGAAGGTAATCGACAAACGCTCTGATTTGGACGGACGAAAAAAAATAGCTGAGCGGCTCGGACAGCAACTGGTGTTAAAGGATTTGACCCGAATACGTCCGCCCGGGTCCCATGTGACCCGAGCCTGCCGCGGTTTCCCATTAGAGTGTGACAGCAGCAAAGCCCTGTGGAGAAGAAGGTTAGCTGTAATTATTCAGCTGACGGGTTATGAGCGGAGCAGGACTGTCACACCTCTCCTGGCTCCCTGGTCTGAGCCAATCAAGAGCCTCGAGGAGGGGCCGGGTGTCAGTCACGCTGCGTCTCCTCGGGAGAGAGAAACTTTCATTTTCATCCGAGGACTCTAATCTCTGACTAACACTTTTATTACCTTGCTTAGCACTCATGCTAATAGGCGGCTTTTAATTCTAGATAGATATAAAGATAGATTACTTTATTCATCCCGGAAGGGAAATTAAGTCGTCATAGCAGCCGGTATATTTGAATGCAATAGAATAAAATAAAAAATATTGAGGTAGAAAGAATAAAAACAGAAACACAAGATAAATAGGTAGATAAGGTGCAGTGGCACGATGATGGTAATAGTACTGATGATATGATGGTAATGTTATTGTTAGACAGTATATAAAAATAGAACAGTATATATAGTATATAATATAACGTAATTTATATTTATATATGATAGTAATTATACCAATATAATAGCAGTATATAGTAATAATGGCAGCAACAGTATATATAATAATAATAGTAAATATAAAAATAATAATAATAATAACATGTACACATGTATAAATATGTGTATATAGACAGAATATACAAAGAGAGAGTATGATATTCTGAGCTATTTTTGAAAACATGTTTTGCAGAAATGAAGGAAAATGGTTTAATATTTTTGGTCGTGACTGGATTCAATTAGCATTTATTCTTTGTTACAGTTTTTGGTTCTGTCTGATGTTCATATCACACATCTTCAAAACCACTGGGAGCATTTTGCAAGGTCAAAACGTGATGGAAAAACGAAGCTGGATGTTTTAACAATGGAATTGAAATGACAGCAGGTCGCTGCTCCTGAAGTGGTCGAGATTACAAATGTCTCTCGCCATGAAGAGGAGTGAAAATACCAGATTCAGTCACTTTTCAAACCTATTGTCACGTCTTCGGTTTTTCTTTATAAAACTGGAATTAGTTTTGTAGAAAATCCTGGTTGTCGTCGTTCAGAGATCATTAAAGCACCCGTAGCTTTTCAGATTTATACAGACAGACAACGACGCTTCCCATTGATGTTTATCCTCAGTCTTTCATAAAGTGTGTCCCTGATATTTCTTCACTTTTATATCTGCTAAACAAAAGTAGAAGCCATGATGAGATTCCAATCCCAGTCCAGGCTGGAGGCAGAATGAAAAATACACGAGGTGGCTTTAGTGTTCAAAGACGTGATTTTCCATCAAAGCAAAGCAATACAGCAAACTGCAGAAAGAGCAGCAGGAAGATTTATTAAAAAGTGATTAAAGTTTGTTGTTGAAACCTTGAGTTTGTCATTTTGTTTTCTCAAGTTTGGTTCGTCTCTGTTCGACCATAAAAACTGTTTGTTGCTTTAAGTTTTTTTAAAACACATCTGGTGAAGGAAGTTTAATTCCCTTCATGTTGGGTCGAGTAATAAACACAATGGAGAGAAAAACTAGATAAACTCTGATGATTCTCTGACTTTACATAGTTTCACTCAAACCTTGACATTTCCTCACAGAGGTGGACTCGACCATTTAGGGCTAAACTACAGATTAACGATATGAACACTCACCAGTCAAAAAGATGAATTATCTTATTGCAAAATATCCAGATGTTTGATATTTTAGACAGGAGGGAAAGTGAGTCAGTTTTCAACGTGTTCGATTCTGTAGAAACACAAGCCACATTGACCTCCGGGCCCAATCGTTCAGTTGCCACCGCACAACTTACCGGACTTAAAGGATTTGCCACAGGACACCTTCACAGGTCTCACTTTCAAACTTTATGGTCGGCAAAGGAAACAATATCTCATGTAGATATTGGCTGGGGGGTGTCTGTCTGATATGCTTCATCGAGGATGTTATTTATGCTGCTGTGTTCAGTTTGGGTCTTTAAGCCCATTTTTCATGGTTGAGAATTCACACTAAGACAAAGTTGTGGTGACTGGATCTCAGTTTTATCCTACGTCAATACTCCTGCAGCCCGACTGCATGCAGAAAGATGAGGGCAAGTTATGCAGTGGTTTTGTTTGTTTGACCTTGTTGGCTTTGGACGGCCGATAAGATCCCCAGCCTCATACTGGGGTATTGGATTTGACTCCCGGTTTGATGACTCACTCTGTCAATAAAAAAGTGGAAGAGGTAAATGAAGTCCGGTCCCCGGCAGCGGCCGTGGCTTTGTGAGAAGGCGTTAGCTTGCTGTTCAGGTTCCGTCTGCAGCCGGAGCCGAGATGATGAGTTTGTGTGACCTCGGCTTTATCGTTTTTCCAATAAGATGTCTGAGCTCATATAGAGAAGGTGAGTCAAGGACCCCAGCACTCAAACCCTGCTGGAGTGGGCTCAGTGGCCGAGGCAGAGACTCGATGATTCAAAACTTCAAGGTTGGTTTCATTATGATGTAAATAGAGTGTTGACATCCACCTTCAACTCTGCTGACGCTGTGTTTATCTCCTGCAAATGTTCATAATCAGTTATTTGATCATGTTTTTTCCCACCTTTATAGGATCAGTTCCTAAACTGAATGATATAATTGCTTTTTGTGAACTTTGTCAGGTTCCTTCTTTTGGGGGATTTTGTTTTACTTTGAAAAGCACTTTATGTGTCGATCTTTGTTTTTCTGCAATCATTGGTCAGGGTTGGTTCGGCAGAGTTTAAACAAAAGGTTTCCTTTTAATGGCCAACAGAAAAAACAACAAACAAAGGAGAATCTCAAAAAGTCAAAAAACACAAGGCACACATAGTCCAGGCAAAGTAGTGTTTTACGACCGACTAATTGTAAAATAATTTTTTTCAGCATAGATCATTTGTATGAGGTGTCCAGAACAACATACTAAAAGTCCTAAGAAATCCTAGTTGAGGAAATATGTTTAATTCTCATCAATGTGTGCATATAAGGCCCGGCAACAATACACCCCAAAAAGACTATTTTTTTCCTTTACTCCAATCAAAATAAAACTTTACACAATGAAAGTAACCATGAAACGTAACATTTTCTTTTGAAATGAATTTGACAAGCACCTGAGCTCCACACTTATTGAATATGTTCTAATTTGCATAGGCAAACACCATTCATATGTATTACAAATACATACATAAATTCATTTTCAAAGAAACTTGTAATACAAAAAATGTTACGTTTCATGGCTACTTTCATTGTGTAAAGTTTCATTTTGATAGGAGTAAAGGAAAAAAATAGTCTTTTTGGGGTGTATTGTTGCCTTATTGGCACACATTGATGAGAATTAAACATATTTCCTCAACTAGGATTTCTTAGGACTTTTAGTATGTTGTTCTGGACACCTCATAGAAATAATCTATGCTGAAAAAAATTCTTTTACAATTACTTCTATTTTTGGCTCCAAAATGGGCTAGTTTGCTGGACTAACAGGGGAAAACTCTGGAAGCTCAGGAGAAGAGCAGAAGAAGCAGGGGACACGAGCACAGGAGACGAAGCAGAAAGACAGGACAGGAGATTACAGCAGGGAGTGAGACAGACATAACGACAACAAACCAACAAGGACAAGGGGAAGCACAAAGACGGATACACACAGGGAAGGGAGGGGACATTGAACACAGGTGGAACACATGAAGACTGGTGCAGACAATCACAAAGACAGGAAGTGAAGAAAGAAAACACACTGGGAGCAGAAACTACAAAATAAAACCGGAAGCAGAACACAGGGTGTGGGCAAACATGACACACAGACACAACTCATAAACAACATGAAACACGAGGAGGAAATAATTAAACAGAAAACACTCTTATTAAAATAAACACTCAAGACAAAACCATGACATAATTACAGGATGAATTAGATAATGGATTTTCTGCTTTTAATGTGAGCAGTTTGTAGAAAATATGAATGTAGATTGTGCATATATCTGATCTTAATACATTTATATGCATTATGGTGATGATGTGGCCAATCAGACCAGGAGGAGGTATTTTCTCTCTAAGTGCCCTTGTTGTTTATTTAATGTAAGTTATAAATATGGACCTCGGGCCTCTGAGGAATCCACATCATTATTTTGTGTGAACAGTATCAGTATGTTTTTTATAAAATGTCTAAAAGAAGAAAACATCATCGTCACTTATATCAGTTTTGTTGCTTTATTAGACAGTAGAAAAATACTTTCACTTTCAAAACGAGTCTGTACAAGATTGTTCCTGTTTAATAAAAAGACAAACTGCACAGGAATATGTATTTTGCTCCTCAGTTTCCACAGAGTCACGTCTTTCCAGAAGTCTTCTGAAGCCACGAGTGAAAACACGGAGCAGGGATAATCCCACCGGTGAATGTTTAAGGCAACAATAGAGAAAAAAGGCAAAAGACGATATCCATTAAATCCAGCAGAGTCTGTGTCCGGCAGATTCAAACCAGCAGTGAAAGAAAGGAGCGTCTCTGCAGAGGTTTATAAATCCCAGTGTTTCCACAGGACAGCTCAGGACTCACTGGTTCTTTCCTTCCTGCAGAACAACACAACAGTTACTTCTACAGGAGCATGAACTTCAGATGGGAACACATTGAGTTTCGGTGCCGTCCGTGTTTCTTTCTCTTACCTCCTCCCCCCACCCACAAGCTCCAGCTGTATTATTGGATTCTGGATGTGTGTGGTCCGAGCGGCTGTCCGAGCTCCGAGCCGGAGTCTGGATCACTGCTCCACCACAGGGAATGTTTCTAAAGCAGCATCTTTTCATTTCGTAGCTTCTGTTCTCGTCTGGACACGAGGGAACAAGGAGGATTCGTTAGTTCAGACCGTTTGTTCTCAGGACATTTATACTTCTATGTGTATAAAAGGCCTTTTCTCTCAATTGGTTGATGAATATGTTTCCATAAACTAATCTGACAGTGTCTATTGGTTCCTACTGAAGAAGTTAACCTCAGAAATATATACAATAAAAAGGGAGGTGCAGGTGGGACAGATTTGATATTTTAAGACAATGATGGATATTGTATTAAAAAAGGTGAAACTATCAGGATTTTGCAATCTGTCCAGTAGTTGTTGGAGTTATCTCCGTATTGTTATTAATAGACTCATCCTGAAGAACTCAACAGCTCCAACCTCCAGTAATGATCTAGAATCTTGGGCTGGAATCAGCATCCGTCCTGACTGAGCACCGCTGGGAACAAACCGTATTTCTCCACGTCTACAGACCAATGCCGTATTAGTCACCTGGTCAAAGAAGCTCTTTGCTCTGTGATCCTTTTCTTCAGAAGAGGCTTCATCTCACCGCCCGGTTCCCTCAGTTGGCGTCCTGGTTGAAGCGCTCCAGCACGGTGGCGTTGGTTCTCTCGAACAGCCACTGCTGGCTCGGCGAGGACGAGTCGCACGAGTTCATGAAGACGCGCCGCTCGTTGGGGCTGCTGTCGATGCAGCTGTTACTGACGGGATGATACAGACTCTTGTCCTGGAGGAACGACAGAAATACAGAAAAACATCATGAGTTACGTGCGGTAACTGTTTGATTTGAGATTGATTTCCTTCCCAACTTGATTTGAGACCATGTGATCAGATTAAACTCATATTGTTGTGCTGTTCTGAATCATTTCTAATTTAAATCAGGTTTATTGATTAATCTTTCGTCCATGAAAAATCTTTTGTCTGACTTCATTGTTCGCTGCATAGTTTTGTCTCAGTGTGGGACATCAGGAAATCTGCTGGAAACCAGTTTCTAAAGTCCATTTTTTAACAAAAACTCAAAATAATAATGAAATATGTGTCATGAGTTGTGCTGAGGTTTAAAAATTATAAATGAATGCATTGGTTTTCTGTTTCCCAGCCTTGACCTTAAGAAGTTTCCTTCACACTATATAATAAGTGTACAAAGGGCAAATTTGAAAATGTCTTTAAATCAAAAAATGAAAAGAAACGTCATTGTTCAGTTATAAAATAGTTCGACCTTCAAAACGTACATAAAATGGAACCCGTGAGTCACTTTCCCCGTGTCGTACCTTCCTGTAGCGCCACAGCTGGTTGCCCTTCATGCCGTGGCAGTCGTACAGCGTGACCGGGCTGCTGTGGGACACGGCGTCGAAGCAAACCTTCCTGGTGTGAATGGGGTCGCCCACCCGGATGTCCTCCCTCCAGCCGAATGTCAACACCTGGAGGGAGATATGATTTGAAATACAGTTGGAGAATTTGAATACTGATGCTAGCTTGTTAGCTTAGCATGTTTTAGGATCAAGCAATCTGCTCATGTCCACGAGTGTGAAACATGTTACGCTTTTATCCAAAGCGACTTACAATAAGTGCATTCAACCCCGAGGGTACAAACCAAGAACAACAAGAATCAAGACAGTACAATTTCTTCGAAATAAAGCAAAACTACAAAGTGCTATAAGTAAGTGCCATTTTAGTGCTACCAAAGTGTTAGTTTCAATAAGTGGTTATTTTTTTTTAATTTTTTTTTTTATTCAAGGTACAGTCGGAAGAGGTGTGTTTTTAGTTTTCGGCGAAAGATGTGTAAACTTTCAGATGTCCGGATGTCGAGTGGGAGCTCATTCCACCATTTAGGAGCTAGGACAGCAAACAGTCGTGATTTTGATGAGTGTTTAGCAGTGAAGGAGGAACGAGTCGTTTAGCTGAAGCAGAGCGGAGTGAACGTGCTGGTGTGTAGTGTTTGACCATGTCCTGGATGTAAACTGGACCTGATCTGTTCACAGCATGGTATGCGAGTACTAGTGTCTTGAACCGGATGCGGGCAGCCACTGGTAGCCAGTGTAGGGAGCGGAGGAGCGGAGTAGTGCGAGTGAATTTAGGTTGGTTAAAAACCAGTCGAGCTGCTGCATTCTGGATGAGCTGCAAAGGTCGGATGGCAGTAGCAGGTAGACCTGCCAGGAGGGAGTTACAGTAGTCGAGGCGTGAGATTACCAGGGCCTGGACCAGACCTTGCACCGCCTTCTGAGTGAGAAGGGGGCGTATTCTCCGGATGTTGTAAAGCATGAATCTACAGGACCGTGTTGTTGCAGTAATGTTGGCAAAAAGGGAGACATGTCTGGAAACGAGACGTGGTTCAAGCTTTGGATTTAAAACTGTCTTTTCACATTTGAGAGTTGTGGCTCCAAAACATTGACGTTCACATCACTTCGGATTTTAAAGAACTTCTAAAGCTATTGGGGGGGGGTTTCAATATTGGTTTTAGAAATTAGACTAAAAGGAAAACAGCCAAATGTGAGGGCATCATTAAAAGAATTTAACTGGATCCATCAGCTTGGGGTCATAAATATCTGTTTCACATTTTATGGCGATAAAAGTAATATTTATTGAAATATTTCACTCTGAGCCAAAGTGGTGGATCAACTGTTGCCAGTGGAATGAAACTACTGAACAGACTGAACCACTTTGGCTCACGATGATCAGTCCGTTAAAATAATTGCTCCGCGGCCGAACCAATGAGCATCAAACCGTTAAAATGCTCGTGTGGTGGTCCGGTCACGTTCGGTATCTGCAGTGTGGAGCTGCAGCCGGGCAGCGTGAGCAGGAAGCCGAGTCCCTGTGAGTGAGCTGTGAACTCTGACCTGTCCGTGACTCCAGCCCACCTCGCCGCGACTCTTCACGCAGCCCTCCAGGCGGATGGGGCTGCCCGACACAAAGTGCTTGATCTCCATGCACATGTCGCTGCCCATGTTTCGGATCTGGAGAAAGACACACGCGGAGACACATGGAGTCAAGAGGACAGATCCATATCTGATCAATCAATGCTTAAATAACAGGACCTTCTGAATTCAAATAAATTTTATAAAAGTCCTGTTTTCTGTGAACTTTCCTTGACGACCTCCAGACATGTGTGGTCATAGTCTGGTGCTCACAGGAGGAGCCGGGGAAATTGTGTCTGACTGCAGAAATATTTCATCTTGCCTGTCGGTGCCGCGGAGAGTTTCTCTTATCACGATCTCCAGCTGGATGCCCCCCCCCTCTCTGCTTTCAGGGAAGGAGCCTTTAGGCAATAAGTCCCAAACCTCAGAATATGTATGTTAGCACTTCTCGTTCTCTCCTCCCAAAGTCAGGTTGTTGGCTAGATGCTCACAGAATCGTCTCTGGTTAACACAAGCTCAACACATTTTCATATTTCTTATATTGGTTAAATTAATAAAAAAGATCTGTCAATTATTAAGCTTTTATTTGTCATTAAAAGGATAATTATAACAAGTTGCTAAATGAGACTTTCAATGTCATCGCGGTGAATATGAATTATTTGCTATTCTGCCTTTGCAGCCTTGTTGTGGTCCTTTTACTTCTGGAAACTACGTGAACCTGAAGAACAGTTTCTACAAGCTGCTGAACAAACTGCTTTTCATACATAAGCTGAAACTACATTACAACTTTTCTTTGGCCCAAGTTTTTCTTGATATTAATTTGTTTTTTCCTCTTAACGTTTGTGTCTGATGTTTTTCTTTCTATCTTAACTAAAGAGAAAGTAGAGGATCCCGATTAGTCATGAGCAAACCTTAAATAATTGTTGTGACGGTTGTTCAGTTGAGTGGGAGCTTGTTAACTTTTTATCAGTTAACTTCATTCTCCCATTAACCAATCAGGATCAACCAATCAGGATCAAACCACTCTAGATATATCTCAAATCTAAGATGTGCTCTCACCTCCCCCCAGGCAGCAGCAGGGGGCTCCACCGGCGGGTAGTGCTTGGGCAGGTCCCACGCCACCTCGCTCATGAACCACTTGAAGTTCTTGCAGTTCAGCCGGTTCCTCAGCTCTTTCTGTGCCGTCATGTCTCCGGCCGACAGGTGGCGGTACTCGGGCCGGCGTTGATAGACATATTCTGCATATTCGTCCATCCACACCTCGGCCACGCGCTTCAGGTTCTGCGAAACAAAAACCGTCATGTGGATCGATTACTTTGCAGGAACCACGTTGTTTAAGTAGACGTATGGTTCCACGGTAAATTGGCCTCGGAGTCTGTGGCATTTAGTTCTTGACTCTGACATCAATGACGAAGAGAAACTTTGGAAAGTGATAGAAAGAAAAGCGGAAAGAAAATCTGTGCAAAGACCTAAGAGTTCACTTTCAGTAAATATTTGTCTGTATCTGCAGTGTTGGGCTGATCCAGTGAGATCAGCATTCCTCTGAAGTCCAGTTTAAATATTGTTGGTGGGAATAAAAAAGCAGAACAAAGGGCAAAGCCTTTCAGTTGCATACTGAGTCAAACCGAGCCAAGTTCCAGGCTGCGGCACGGCAGAGGCATACATAATAAATGGTGCTCAGCTACACCCCAGATGATTTCGCACTTTTACACAATTTCCCTTTTCTGTGCAGGTACTTTGAAGAAAACAAGGAACAAAGAAACTTAAGGTCAATCTGCTCAGTAGCTCCTGTAAAAGCTGTAACTCCTCAAACGGCTGCCGGCCTTCTGTGGGTCGACAGTTGAATCATACCTTCAAATACAACACAATCAAATGTTTTAATTATTAACTAAATATTAACATTAATTTAATGCCTGCCAGGCAGCCAATAGAGAAAATAAATAGAAATGTGCCCTGTTATTGTAGAGCCCCTGTCAACTGCACACAAACTGACAGATTAAGAAATGTATGCCACTTAGGCTACTTTTAAACAATGAATAGCTACTACGTGTTGTAACGGATCGACAGACTCCCCCCCCCCCCCTATTTGTTGTTTAATAGCGGTAGCCTGATAGTGAAGAAGGGGGGGGGTCAAGCCTTCTTATTGGGTGCGGAAGTAGGGCGAAGGAAGGAGTGAGGAGAAGCCGGCGAGACAGCTCTGAAACCACGGTGTAGGTAGTCGATAAGTGGAGGCAGTGAAATCCCTCGGGACCACCGCCACCGGACCCCGGAGAGACGGAGAAGAAACCAAGTAAGCGCTTGGCGGTCGGCGACTGCCGGTGTCGCTGCCGGTCGAGGTGACTCACTGACTGACTCACTGACTGACTGACTCACTGACTGACTCACTGACTGACTCACAAACTCACTGACTGACTCACTGACTGACTGACTGACTGACTGACTGACTGACTGACTCACTGACTGACTGACTCACTGACTGACTCACTGACTCACTCACTGACTCACTGACTGACTGACTCACTGACTGACTCACAAACTCACTGACTGACTCACTGACTGACTGACTGACTGACTGACTCACTGACTGACTCACAGACTCACTGACTGACTCACTGACTGACTGACTCACTGACTCACTGACTGACTGACTGACTGACGCGTGCGATCCTTATTTTTTTCAAGGAAATCATGAACAAATAGATTGCATTGCGCCATCTGTAGGATAATAAGCGGCAATGTTTTTTTCCACCCTGAATAAAATAATTAAAAGTAGGCTAAAGACAAAATATCGATTTAGGAGGCATCGTGGCGACTTAAAAATCGCCATTCAAAAGAAATTAGATTCGTAACTGACTAGTGGAAACAGGAATGGTAAGAATTGTTAAATTTCCTCAAACAGTGTAAACATTGAGGTGTGGCGAAGGTTCATCCTTCGCCAAAGGAGACAATGTTGTCATAACTCCACTCTGCATTGTCCTATCACTACCAAACTTCTGTCACCTGATCAGATTCCAAGCCTGAACAGCTCTATGTGTCAATATTTCCTCAGAGTCATAGCGCCACCTACTGATTCGCCATTAAACAGGAAGTACTATGGAAATCCACTCTGCATTATCTAACCGGGTCCAATCTACTGACCTTGATCTCAATCCTGACCTGAACAGCTCCATATATAAATATTAGTTCAGGGTCATAGCGCCACCTCCTGATCAGTGTGAAATGTTAGTTGTTGTAACATTGTCAAATTGATACAAAATTGCTCACGCTACATCAGAGCACCTACTTGAAGAGATCTATATGTCTGTGCGTAATGAAAGTGACGGCGCCACCTACTGGTGACAGGAAGTAAGCTTTGTTTTAATGAGCAATTAGCAGCAACTGCAGTGCGCAACACGCATGCAACGCGGAGACGTGCGCTTGGTCATCGATCGCTCTCTCCCCCGACCGCAACAGGCTTGAAATTGCGTATTATTAATATTATTGTTTGCAAAATCTTGGTTCATTTATTGTGATACAATTTCAAGGTGCATTAGGGGTTTTATGACAAAAACTAATTCAGTTGTAATATCGACCCACAGAACAGTCTCAGGGCAAATCATATCAAGACCAGTTTCTTAAGTGTCTCTCTGTGTAGTGACCTTTGTCTAGGCTTAATTTTTAGATGTCGATAGAGAGTTGAGCTGTTGTTAAAACGATGTACAACATCTGGTACAAATGAATGTTGTAGAACTTTGCAGTGATGTCAATGGAACATGATAGTGAATGACTGAAACTGGTGAACTGCTTTATTTTCAGTGAGTTACATAAAAAGACTCAAATTTGCTAGGACTTTACTCCTCTGTCTAAAATGATGCTGGTGAGAGGCTGTTATTAATGTATCATAGCCAATTAATATCCGTGCCTTGTGAACTTTAAAGATCTTTTAACATAGAAGTCACTTTAACCCACTTCTTACAACAATACCTTTGCTATCTTTGACGCTTGTTAAACCTGCTGTTTGTGTCTGGTACACACATAATAATGAAACCTTAAAATGGGCTACTATTCTGCATACTTATTATGCATGGCATGGCAGTACACTGTTTAAAGGACGCTGCTTTTAATCAGTGTGACATGAGAGCAGCTACCTTTAAACAGTGTGACAACTAAGGCACTGGTGAGGAGAGATAAGACCATACTGTTGCTCTTTTCAATAGTGTGTTAAAACGTTGGAAAAAGAGGAAGTGAACGAGAGTGGGAGGAGCAGAGATCTGTTTCTGTTCAGAGGAAGTGAATCTGTTCTACAGTCACTGGCAGCAGCTGAAATGGAGCAGCAAGAAAATCAACTGGACAGAGAAAGATTCTCCTGTTGGATCTGTCTGGATCTACTGAAGGATCCGGTGACTACTGTCTGTGGACACAGCTACTGTAAGAGCTGTATTAACACCCACTGGGACAAAGAGGAGGAGAGAGGAAGCTACAGCTGTCCTCAGTGTAGACAGACCTTCACACCGAGGCCTGTCCTGGTGAAAAACACCATGTTAGTTGATTTAGTGGAGGAGCTGAAGAAGACTGGACTCCTAGCTGCTCCTGCTGATCACTGCTATGCTGGACCTGAAGATGTGGCCTGTGATGTCTGCACTGGGAGAAAACTGAAAGCTCTCAAGTCCTGTTTGAATTGTTTGGTCTCTTATTGTGAAAAACACCTCCAGTCTCATTTTCAGTCAGCTGCATTGAAGAAGCACAAGCTGGTGGAGCCCTCGGAGAAGCTCCAGGAGAACATTTGCTCTCGTCAGGACGAGGTGATGAAGATGTTATGCCGCACTGATCAGCAGTGTATCTGTTATCTCTGCTCTGTGGATGAACACAAAGACCACGACACAGTGTCAGCTGCAGCAGAAAGGACTGAGAGGCAGAGAGAGCTCGGGCTGAGGAGACTAACAATCCAGCAGAGAGTCCAGGACACAGAGAAAGACGTGAAGCTGCTTCAACAGGAGGAGGAGGCCATCAACGGCTCTGCTGATAAAGCAGTGGAGGACAGTGAGGATATCTTCACTGAGCTGATCCGTCTGCTGGAGAAAAGAAGCTCTGCTGTGGAGCAGCAGATCAGATCCCAGCAGGAAACTGAAGTGAGTCGAGTCAGAGAGCTTCAGGAGAGACTCGAGCAGGAGATCACTGAGCTGAAGAGGAAAGACCATGAACTGAAGCAGCTTTCAGACACAGAGGATCACAACCAGTTTCTACGCAACTACCCCTCGCTGTCACCACTCAGTGAATCTACACACTCATCCAGCTTCAGGATCCGTCCTCTGAGGGACTTTGAGGACGTGACAGCAGCTGTGTCACAGGTCAGAGGTCGACTACAGGACATTCTGAGTGAGACAGAGACAGAGATTTTACAGATTGTGTCTCAAGTGGATGTTTTACTGCGACAACCAGAGCCAGAGACCAGAGCTGACTTCTTAGAATATTCACAGGAAATCCCCTGGATCCAAACATAGCATACAGAAGTTTGTTATTATCTGAGGGAAACGGAAAAGTAACATGTATGAGAGAAGATCAGTCTTATTCTGATCACCCAGACAGATTCACTGATAGGCCTCAGGTCCTGAGTAGAGAGAGTCTGACTGGACGTTGTTACTGGGAGGTGGAGGTGGGGTGGGGAGAAGTTCAAGTAGCAGTCACAAGAATATCAGCAGAGCAGGAAGCATAGATGAATGTGGATTTGGATCAAATGATAAATCTTGGTCATTACCTTGTTATAGAAACAGGTTTAAGTTTTATTACAACTGGATCAAGAATCTAGTGTCAGGTCCTGTGTCCTCCAGAGTAGGAGTGTACCTGGATCACAGTGCAGGTGTTCTGTCCTTCTACAGCGTCTCTGACAACATGACTCTCCTCCACAGAGTCCAGACCACATTCACTCAGCCTCTCTATGCTGGAGTTAGTGTTGGTTATGAATCCACAGCTGAGTTCTGTAAACTCAAATAGACTTGAGTCATTAAAACCAGTGATTTAGATTCTAAATCTTTAACTTATTTTGTCTCCATGTTTGTTATCAAAGTTCGCCGTGATGACGTTGCTGCTCCGCACAGAGATCAGCTGTCAATCAAACACTGACCTTCCTTTATCACAAGTATTTAGTTCTCACTTTGTAAAGACAGAAATCTATAATAACACTGACATGAATGTGTTTGAAAGATCTAATGATGCTGTTGTTTTCTAAATCAAAGAAGAAATCAGGTTGTGTGATGTTTTAGAACCTGTGTTGATCCTGATCCTCATCAATGAGCTGATTATTTGTTCTTTTCTTTTCCGTGAGATTTGGCTCACAAGAAGACAATGTTGTCATAACTCCAGTGTGCATTGTCCTATCACTACCAAACTTCTGTCACATGATTAGAGTCAATATTTCCTCAGGATTATAGCACCACCTAGTGATTAGTCATCGATCACTCTCTCCAACCGACCGCAACAGGCTTGAAATTGCCTGTTAGTGCTACAACGTAGCCCTAGTTTTCTTTTGTTTTTAAACAAAAGTTCATATAAAGGCTGAAAAGAACATTGTCGATGTCACTATTTCTGAAAGAGTAAAATCAGATTCAGCTTAATTTCTTCTTTGTTTAATCATAACAATTCATGAGGTTTAAGAAATGAAAGAGATGCAGTCAATGTGAGAATAAAAAAAGCTTTCAAATCTTCAAAACACCAGACATGATGGATTTAATCGACTTTTTAACCAATTTAACTCAAAACACTGTTTTTACAACTTAATTGTTTTTTAACCAGATGAAGGATTTTAGTCGATGGATCTGAAGTTACCGCAGAAACAAGCTGAGAAAATGTTTGCAGCAGCTCGGTCCCTCAGAGAGGTCCTGTGTCGGTTGAACCTCTGGAGAAACACTGATCTTTAACATGAAGCTGCTTTATTCTGGGTTTGTACTGAATTTACTCATGTTAGATTTGGAGAGGAGGAGAATTCAGCTCCTACTAAAAACCTCCTTGACCATCAACACTGACGGAATCATAACCAGGAGATACTGAGAAAACTCCCATAATCTCCTCTAGTGGTTTCCCTGGAGAACCCCTGATGGCAGGAAACTACAAACCGAGCAGTTCAGTAATTTAACATCAACTAATGCAAACTATCTTCTGCAAGTGCTATTCATATAATCCATCTGCAGTGTGAACCCTCATTGCAAAAACCGTCAGTGTTCTGCTGTACTGTATTTTATCATGACAGGATTACCTTTGCCAGGCTGATCCCTCCAGGGACCTTGTAGGGGACGTACTTCCTATAGATGTGTCCCACCCTGGAGCAGGGGATGTCCTCCATCCGACCACCGCACATCCACACCTGCAGGGACAGAGAGGGAGAAGGAGAGAGAAACCACTTTCATCAGCCGGATCATCTGTCTTTTCCACCGTGAGACCCAGAGACACAGAGCTGCTGAGAGGTGAAGGAAGAGGATGATGAGGGAGATGAGCAGGAGACGGACGGCTCAAGAGAAAGAGACATGAAGTGCAGCGGCTCTAACAGGCTTATAAATCCCATGAGACTCAGAGGAGAGAGGAGTGAAGGCAGAGGAAGAGGATATAAAGATGAGATGTGCAGGGTGGTGCAGGAGGAAGAGGAGGAGGAAGAGGAGGAGGAGGAGGAGGAGGAGGAGATGTCAAGCCAGATTATGATATCATGGTGACCTGACTTCCCCTGAGGGTCAAATAAGAGAAAGAACGAGTCGCTGGGTTAAGTCACTGGTGCACTTTCTAGGAAAACCCGCCACACGGTCTGAATTTCCTCTTTTAATTCCACAATTAGAATCCAATAGGTTCTAAGCGTCCTAATGTTCTTGTCTCAAGTTAAAACAAACCTTCCTTTTCAGCAATTCTGCCCATTTCGCTCGTCTATCTCACACAACACAGACATCCAGCCGAAGCTCCTCATTTTAATCCTTCGACTATAATGAATACAAGAGTGATGATTCTTTTGCACGGCTGACAACGTTGGAAATAAACCTTGAGACAGAGAGGGGAGACAATGAGGAGGAGGAAGAAGAAAGAACGGCTTAGAGACGGAGAGCGAAAAACTGAAAGAAGGGGGTTTTGTTTTGGAGACAATAGCGAAATAAAAGTGAGGGAAATGTAAAGCTGGATTTAAACATGACAACAAACAAGGGAGGTATAGACAGGGAGACGGTGCAGCCAATTTGTTGCTGCGGACCAGAGGCCTTGAATATGCAGATGGGATTTACTGGATGCTGTTGGAGGCAAGTTGAAGCTGAGGGGAGTTTCAGCTCGCGGGCAGAAATATAATGGATTGTGAATTATGCACGTTTTACATATGACCTCATTGAGTTTCCCACAGAGTTCAAGGGTGTAAAGGCAGTGGTTGACCGCTTGTCCATGACCATGACCCCTGATGCAATTACAGAAAATGTAAAAGGCCCCGGGAAGGAAATCCAGAAGATACATCATGCCCCTCGTAACATTTGGTAGCTTTCTTAGGGTCAGGGTCCTTTCAAACAATGTGCAGTGTTTTTAAGCAATTGATTAAAGATGCAAATTAATATTTACCTTCAGTAAAAACACTTTACATCAGTAAAAACTCTTCAAATTAATGATATAATTTACAACCAGTGCAAGAACAGACAGATTATCAGTCTTACTACTCAATTAGAATACAAATATCTCTGTTCAAATCTTATGTTCTATAACAATAAATCTTCCAAATTAAATACAATATTAATGCAAATTCCTCCAGAATACGTACATTTTCACCAATTTCTACTTTTCTGCAAATTTTGGTGAGAATTTGAGCATGTTAAAGCCTCAAAAAGCCAATTAATTTGCCTGAATAATAATAATAATAATTAACCTAACAATACTTTCAATAGGGCCTCCCCTGTCCCCTGCCTACAAAATCATGCTCACCGGGTCTTACAATCTCATATACAGTGGCATTATCATTATATGATTTTGTTTGATTAATTTGGAAAGTTTTGGAAAGTTATACAAATTGTATCAGTTCGTTATTGAAAACTTACTTGGAAAGTTGAAACTTCTAATGCATAAACATTTTAACAATGTAGCACATATTGAATACTTAAGACTGAGTGCAGCATGGGTGCAGCATCTCTGAGTGCATTCCTAGTTTAATATACATGTCTTTCATATTTTCAATTTGTTGTTTAGCTTAAAGTTTATTTTAATTAAACTATAGGAACCCAGTAAATAAAGTGACACAACTATGGGATTTAGATATATATGGAATCATTGTATTTAGGGTTTGAAATAATAACAATTCAGTATCATTTTGCAAGAGCTTGGTGATGATTAGTTATCATTTAAATTACATTTATTACCTTGCAGTTTTGTCTCGCCTTCTCTGAGACGCTCTGCTCACAGTCTAAGCTGTATTTTATTTTAATTTTACAATTCATTTTAACTATATATATATATATATATACATAGAAACACATGAATGTGGTTAGTGATAAAGTAAACATGCCGGTCGATCAACTATCAACACAACTATCACCTAGGACGTCATAGTGCCACCCATCAGGAATGATTGACAGCTGATCTCTGTGCGTACAGAAACGTCACCACGACGAACTTTGATCAACAAACATGGAGACAAAAGAAGTTAAAGATTTACACACAGAATCTAAATCACTGCTTTTAATGACTCGAGACTATTTTAGTTTACAGAACTCAGCTGTGGATCCATTATGAACCCAAACTCCAGCATAGAGAGAATGAGTGAATGTGGTCTGGACTCTGTGGAGGAGAGTCATGGTGTCAGAGACTCTGTAGAAGGACAGAACACCTGCACTGTGATCCAGGTACACTCCTACTCTGGAGGACAGAGGACCTGACACTGGAGTCACGATGCTGTTGTGATGCAAGTTATAACTGTTTCTATAACAATCTAATGACCAAGATTCATCATTGTATCCAAATATACATTCATGTGAGCCTCCTGCTCTCCTGATATTCTTGTATGTGACTGCTACAAAAACGACTCCCTCCCCCACCTCCACCTCCCAGTAACAACGTCCAGTCAGACTCTCTCTACTCAGGACCTGAGGCCAATTAGTGAATCTGTCTGGGTGATCAGAATGAGACTGAACTTCAATCATACATGTTACTTTTCTGTTTCCTTCAGATAATAACAGACATGTGTGTGCTGTGTTTGGATCCAGTGTGATTTCCTGTGAATATCTTAAGAAGTCAGCTCTGGTCTCTGGCTCTGGTTGTCGCAGTAAAACATCCACTTGAGACACGATCTGTAAAATCTCTGTCTCTGTCTCACTCAGAATGTCCTGTAGTCGACCTCTGACCTGTGACACAGCTGCTGTCACGTCCTCAAAGTCCCTCAGAGGACGGATCCTGAAGCTGGATGAGTGTGTAGATCCACTGAGTGGTGACAGTGAGGGGTAGTTGTGTAGAAACTGGTTGTGATCCTCTGTGTCTGAGAGCTGCTTCAGTTCATGGTCTTTCCTCTTCAGCTCAGTGATCTCCTGCTCCAGTCTCTCCTGAAGCTCTCTGACTCGACTCACTTCAGTTTCCTGCTGGGATCTGATCTGCTGCTCCACAGCAGAGCTTCTTTTCTCCAGCAGACGGATCAGCTCAGTGAAGATCTCCTCACTGTCCTCCACTGCTTTATCAGCAGAGCCATTGACGGCCTCCTCCTCCTGTTGAAGCAGCTTCACGTCTTTCTCTGTGTGCTGGACTCTCTGCTGGATTGTTTGTCTCCTCAGCCCGAGCTCTCTCTGCCTCTCAGTTCTTTCTGCTGCAGCTGACACTGTGTCGTGGCCTTTATGTTCCTCCACAGAGCAGAGATAACAGATACACTGCTGATCAGTGCGGCAGAACATCTTCATCACCTCGTCGTGACGAGAGCAAATGTTCTCCTGGAGCTTCTCCGAGGGCTCCACCAGCTTGTGCTTCTTCAAAGGAGCTGACTGAAAATGAGACTGGAGGTGTTTTTCACAATAAGAGGCCAAACAATTCAAACAGGACTTGAGAGCTTTCAGTTTTCTTCCAGTGCAGACATCACAGGCCACATCTTCAGGTCCAGCATTGCAGTGATCAGCAGGAGCAGCTTGGAGTCCAGTCTTCTTCAGCTCCTCCACTAAATCAACTAACATGGTGTTTTTCTCCAGGACAGGCCTCGGTGTGAAGGTCTGTCTACACTGAGGACAGCTGTAGCTTCCTCTCTCCTCCTCTTTGTCCCAGTGGGTGTTAATACAGCTCTTACAGTAGCTGTGACCACAGCCAGTAGCCACCGGATCCTCCAGTAGATCCAGACAGATCGAACAGCAGAACCTTTCTCTGTCCAGGTGATTTTCTTGCTGCTCCATTTCAGCTGCTGCCAGTAACTGTAGAACAGATTCACTTCCTCTGAACAGAAACAGATCTCTGCTCCTCCCACTCTCGTTCACTTCCTCTTTTTCTACGTTTTAACACACTATTGAAAAGATCAACAGTTTGGTCTCACCTCTCCTCAGCAGTGTTGCTACACTGTTTAAAGAAAGGTGCCTTTGTTGTTACACTGTTTAAAGGCAGCTGTCTTTGTTGCCACACTGTTTAAAGGCAGCTGCCTTTAAACAGCGTACTGCAATGCATTGCACACATAATACGTATGCAGAATAGTAATATATGGCACATGATTTGCCTCGAGACTGTTCTGTGGGTCGGAAAGTACAAGTTTTTGTAATAAAACCCCTCACTGATTTTGAAATTGTCTAAAAAAAAAAAGGAATCAATATTTGTAAAAAATAATATTAATAACCAGGAGTCTCGGGGGACACCATTGAGCCATTTTGCCACGCCCATTGAATATTCCTCCGGAATACTTACAATTTCACCACTTTCTACTTTTCCCTAAATTTTGGTGAGAATTTGAGCATGTTAAAGCCTCAAAAAAGCCAATTAATTTGCCTGAATAATAATAATAATAATTATCCTTACAATTTCAATAGGGCTTCCCCTGTCCCCTGCCTACAAATTCATGCTCACCGGGTCTTACAATCTCATACACACTGGCATTATCATGATTTTGTTTGATTAATTTGGCAAGTTTTGGAAAGTTATACAAATTGTATCAGTTCGTTTTTGGAAACTTACTTGGAAAGTTGAAACTTCTAATGCATAAACATTTTAACAATGTAGCTCATATTGAATACTTAAGACTGAGTGCAGCATGGGTGCAGCATCTCTGAGTGCATTCCTAGTTTAATATACATGTCTTTCATATTTTCAATTTGTTGTTTAGCTTAAAGTTTATTTTAATTAAACTATAAGAACCCAGTAAATAAAGTGACACAACTATGGGATTTAGATATATATGGAATCATTTTATTTAGGGTTTGAAATAATAACAATTCAGTATCATTTTGCAAGAGCTTGGTGATGATTAGTTATCATATAAATTACATTTATTACCTTGCAGTTTTGTCCCGCCTTCTCTGAGACGCTCTGCTCACAGTCTAAGCTGTATTTTTAATTTAATTTTACTATTATTTTTAGTGATAAAGTAAACATGCCGGTCGATCAACTATCAACACAACTATCACCTAGGACATCATAGTGCCGCCCATCAGGAATGATTTACAGCTGATCTTACTGATGGATCCTAACTTGCGCCAGTGGACAATGACTGTGGACTATAGTGGATCCCATCTTGATGCTGTATCGTGATCTTGCTGGCTGCTGACCAGAGACTGTGATTGCAGCAGGACTGCTTGACATATAGTATTGGAAAATGTTTACCCTCATCGATGCTGCTAAAAACTTTAATCCTGATGATGTTTTCCTACACTTGACATCTATTGCACTTATGTCCGTCCTTGGAGAGGGATCCCTCTCATGTGTCTTTCTGTGGTTTCTACGTATTTTTACCCTGGTAAAAGGGTTTTTAGTAGCTTTTCCTTACTCTTGCTGAGGGTTAAGGACAGAGGATGTCACACCATGTTAAAGCCCTATGAGACGAATTGTGATTTGTGAATATGGACTATACAAATAAAATTTGATTGATTGATCTCTGTGCGGAGCAGAAACGTCACCATGACAAACTTTGATCAACAAACATGGAGACAAAAGAAGTTAAAGATTTAAACACAGAATTGAATCACTGCTTTTAATGACTCAAGTCTATTTGAGTTAACAGAACTTAGCTGTGGATTCAGGAAAAACACTAACTCCAGCATAGAGCGTCTGAGCGAATGTGGTCTGGACTCTGTGGAGGAGAGTCATGGTGTCAGAGACGCTGTAGAAGGACAGAACACCTGCTCTGTGATCCAGGTACACTCCTATTCTGGAGGAAACAGGACCTGACACTGGAGTCGTGACGCTGTTGTAATAAAAGTCATAACTGTTTCCATCACAAACTAATGACCAAGATTTATCATTGAATCCAAATAAACATGCATCTGAGCCTCCTGCTCTGCTGATATTCTTGTATGTGACTGCTACTTGAACTTCTCCCCACCCCCCCACCTCCACCTCCCAGTAACAACGTCCAGTCAGACTCTCTCTACTCAGGACGTGAGGCCAATACGTGAATCTGTTTGGGTGATCAGAATAAGACTGAACTTCTCTCATACATGCTACTTTTCTGTTTCCATGAGATAATAACAGATATCTGTATGCTGTTTTTGGATCCAGTGTGATTTCCTGTGAATATTTTAAAAAGTCAGCTCTGGTCTCTGGCTCTGGTTGTGGCAGTAAAACATCAACTTGAGACACAATCTGTAAAATCTCTGTCTCTGTCTCACTCAGAATGTCCTGTAGTCGACCTCCGACCTGTGACACAGCTGCGTTCCTCAGAGGACGGATCCTGATGTTGGATGAGTGTGTAGATCCACTGAGTGGTGACAGTGAGGGGTTGTTGTGTAGAAGCTGGTTGTGCTCCACCAGCTTGTGCTTCTTAAATGGAACTGACTGAAGATGAGGCTGGAGGTGTTTTTCACAATAAGAGTCCAAACAATTCAAACAGGACTTGAGAGCTTTCAGTTTTCTCCCAGTGCAGACATCACAGGCCACATCTTCAGGTCCAGCATAGCAGTGATCAGCAGGAGCAGCTTGGAGTCCAGTCTTCTTCAGCTCATCCACTAAATCAGCTAACATGGTGTTTTTCCCCAGGACAGGCCTCGGTGTGAAGGTCTGTCTACACTGAGGACAGCTGTAGCTTCCTCTCTCCTCCTCTTTGTCCCAGTGGGTGTTAATACAGCTCTTACAGTAGCTGTGTCTACAGACAGTAGTCACCGGATCCTTCAGTAGATCCAGACAGATCCAACAGGAGAATCTTTCTCTGTCCAGTTGATTTTCTTGCTGCGCCATTTCAGCTGCTGCCAGAGACTGTAGAACAGATTCACTTCCTCTGAACAGAAACAGATCTCTGCTCCTCCCTCTCTCTTTCACTTCCTCTTTTTCCAACGTTTTAACACACTATTGAAAAGAGCAACAGTGTGGTCTTACCTCTCCTCAGCAGTGTTGCTACACTGTTTAAAGACAGCTGCCTTTGTTGTTACACTGTTTAAAGACAGCTGCCTTTGTTGTTACACTGTTTAAAGACAGCTGCCTTTGTTGTTACACTGTTTAAAGACAGCTGCCTTTGTTGTTACACTGTTTAAAGGCAGCTGCCTTTGTTGTTACACTGTTTAAAGGCAGCTGTCTTTGTTGTTACACTGTTTAAAGACAGCTGTCTTTGTTGTTACACTGTTTAAAGGCAGCTGTCTGTACTGCAATCCATTGCACACATAATACGTATGCAAAATAGTAATATATGGCACACATAATAATGAAACCTTAAACAGGGCCCCAGAGCTGCAATACCAGACACAAACAGCAGGTTTTACATGTGTCAAAGATAGCAAAGATAGTCAGATAGAAGTTCACAAGGCACGAACATTAATTGGCTATAATACATTAATAACCATTTCATACAAAGGACTAAAGTCATGACAAATTTGGTCTTTTTATGTAACTCACTGAAAAGAATTCAGTATCATTCAGTATCATGTTCCATTGACATCACTGCAAAGTCCTACCACATTCATTTGTACCAGATTGTTGTACATCGTTTTCACAGCAGCTCAACTCTCCATCAACATCTCAAAATGAAGCCTGGCCAAAGGTCACTACACAGAGAGACACTTAAGAGACTGGTCACCTTGGCAGTCTTGATATGATTTGCCTCGAGACTGTTCTGTGGGTCGGAAAGTACAACCGACTTAGTTTTTGTAATAAAACCCCTCACACACTTTGAAATTGTCTCAAAATAAATGAACCAAGATTTTGTAAACAATAATATTAATAACCAGGGGTCTCGGGGGGACCGTTGAGCCACACCGATTGAAAATTCCGCCGGAATACATAAATCTTCACCACTTTCTAATTTTCTGCACATTTTGGTAAGAATTTGAGCATGTTAAAGCCTCAAAAAGCCAATTCATCTGCCTGAAAAATAATAATAATCCTTGGAATTTCAATAGGGCCTCAGTGTCTGTCAGTGCCTGTCAGTGCTCGGGCCCTAATTAAAGTACTAGAGCAACTGATCCAACCTTTGTTTCTCATTTCACTTGCTCCGGTGGAGCTGGTTCACTGCTCCAGAGAATCTGGCTTCGTGGGGAGTAATTTCAAGCACCAGCTCACACGGAGCTTTTCCACAGTGACGAGCAGCGAGTCGTCACGAGCGCGTGTTGACCATCATCGTCCCGGCAGCTCAGCCACAGTCTCTCAGGTCTGATTCACCTTCTACCAGCAACACGCCGACTCACATCACACGAGGAGGAGGCGACACAGCTCACAGGGAGAAACTTCACAACACCACAGTTCACTCCGGCTGACGAATCAATAAAACATATCGCTGCCAGACAAAATCCAGAATTGAATAAAGTGCAACAAAAACTTGAGAATAAATAAAACATTAACACACACACACGGGTCAGGATTTCAGTGCGGTGGTCATGTGTTTGTTTCAGCTACATGAATAATAACGACTCTAAGCAAAGGCTGCCAACAACAACACGTTGAGTACATGACTTTAATACTGAAAGGGTCACTTCTGCCTCCTGATACAACGGGAGTGAACCGACCCCGCACTCTTCTAAACAACCAATGGTTTATTTGTGTTGATGCTTCGTGATTTGACTCCTGGATTTGACGACAACGCAGAAAGTTGGCAAGAAATTCTGCATCTTAACCATGAAGTTTGTTTTCTGAGGCAGGGAGAGACGGTTTGATGGGGTTGTCATGGAAACAAGAAGCAGAGGGAGTCAGGGCAACATGATTGTGGAAACGGTGACGACACAACGGCCCCATTAGTAAAGCCAAATCGCTGTTGCAGCGTCCATCTTTGAACCATCCATCCTTTTCTTTAATGTTTGCATTGAGAAAAGGTTCCTTCTCCCAACTCCTTCCCAGTTAGCTCCCACTCTGAATAACTTATTTTTGGCTGCATCCAGAGGTTTAATTATTTCTGCAGAGCCGCTCTGTCTCTGAGAAAATGAGTGAAGCTCCAACCTGCCTGAGCTAAATAAATAAAGAAGCCACAGTCAGTTTCATGGCGTCATCTGTGCATAAGATCATATTTCCCCTGCACTCCGCGAGGCTGTAGGTTGTGACATTATCTCTCTGTGTGAGCTGCAAACGCTCAGCATTCCCACAGCCGCGTCACCAGGACCGAGCTTTAGATTTACTGTGCAGCTGAAAGAAGTGATTGTGTTTCACATGCGAGTGGGGCCTGGCTGTCTGTGGGAGCAGCAGTTTGGTTGTAAGGATTAGTATGAGAGCCTGTTAATCTTCCCACCTCAGGAGACTGGCTGTCTGCGCGGTATCAGCTAATGGGGATCTTAATAAAAAGGAACCAAATTGAATATCTGAGGGCATAAAGCAGACGTATGGAGGCACAGCTAGACATGCGCTGATGGCAAAGTTTAATAGTATGATAATCTTGGCCAATATAATAACCTCGGTTTGGGGACATTATCTCGGTAAGTACTTAAATAAAATGAAAAGCTTCAAAACAGCATTAAAACATAAGAGGTTTCCACAGCAGGTTCGACCCAGAGGTCACGACCGGTGTCAAGGTTCCATCCTTCGTTTCACACTGACAGCTTTAAATGTGAGAAATACTCGCCTCTTTCACATGGATTCAAATAACACTCAAGTGCATATTGACCCTTTCAATTCCAGGGTTAAGGACGAGGGGAACTTTTGCATCACAGAATACAGTTGTGCAGCTATAGATGCTTCTGATGCATGAATTATGTTACCAGATTGCATGTGGGCCAAAATTAAATCAAATGAAATGGATAAACTGGATAAAATAAAGAGATATCGAAGATTTGTACCTTGAAGGAGATCTCGTACTGTTCTCCTCCCCAGATCTCCAGACCCGTATCGTATCCTCCGAGCTCCCAGAACCACTTCCTGTCCACAGAGAAGAGTCCGCCCGCCATCACTGGAGACCTGCCGGACGCACATGGTCACAGTTCTAATTAATATTCTACTTATATTCCATTCGACAGGCAAAGAAAGAGGATGAAAGACTTTTTCACGTTCTCTCTTCGAAAATAACGGCAGCAAACTAAATAAAAAATCTTTTATCTCATCACTTTATGAGACTGAAAAGGAAAAAGAGAAATCAGAATATGAATTATCAGGTGAAACATCTGCAGCAGATTATTTTTATTAGAGACGGAGACAATTGCCGACAAGGATATTGATCGGTGAAGCATTTAGAAACGTTACTCTTTAAACTTTCTGCACATAATGTTTGGGTCATAAGAATAAATGTGAAAATACTCTGTAGTTTCCATAACGTGACGTATACTCAGGATTAAATATTCAGGCATCGTTCAATTCTAACAGTGTATTGATTCAATATTTATTGCTGAGTTTGCTCGTATTAAAAAATGTAAAAACAAAACTGGTTAAAACCTAAAACATATTTTGCAGGAGGAGACAAAAGAGATGTTTTAATAAAAATAGTTATTTACATATATTTAAATAACTTAATATGATTTTTTACTTTTATGAGAAGACAGAGAGGATTAAAGCGGAGGCTTTTGTCATCGTATCTTTAAAAACTAAAGGAAAAAGGAAAGGATTATGTGACTGAGATTATCTTTACTTTGAAGGAGTCACAGTAAAACTCAATTAAAATGTCATAAATAATGTTCAAAATGTGCATCACAAAGCTAAAAGCATCTTCTGTGTTTCTGCTTCGTCTAAAAAACAAATAGAACAATATAAGTTACAAAAATGGTGATTAAGAGATAGGAAACAAAACCTCTGACTCAGACGTTTGCATCCAAAGAAATCCAACTGAATCTGCACCTTTGTCCAGATCCGTGTGTCAACATGTTCCTTGTTGGAATCTGTACAGGGGTGAAAACATAACCTCCTCTCTGGAGGTGACAAGCAGAGGTGAACTGAGAGGAGTCTTTGCTCCCATGTTCTTCTCTGTCTCTACTTGCAGCAGCAGACTCCAGCTGCCGTCCTCTGAGCAGAACCATGCAGCAGCAATCCGCCTCCACAGATCTCACAGGTCTGCTGCTGTCCATTGGAGCTGCTGCAAACCTGAGGCGGAGAAAGTGGAGCAGCTCGTGCAAACTTCATCAACTGGATCCCATCTTCATCACAGACTCTCAACACCACAGGACTTTCAGACTTCAACCCAGTTAACGTGACGCTAATCTGCACAGTCAATCAAAAACTCAACAAACGATTCTTTTGAAAGACTCCTTGTTTGGAACGATGGGTGTATTTGGCATCTGAGACAATCTGTCTGTTCTGCCTGATTGAGAGCCCCCCCCCACACACACACACCTCAGGCCAAAAACAGCAAACACAGCAACAACAATCCAGAACAACAGAGGATGATGCATCTCTCCGAGAGGCACCGAGCTCCCTTTCAAAGAGACAAGATTCCCATTAGAACCTGTAAGAGCTGTGGTCCTCTTCATCCCATCCACACACTTGCAGCAGGTTGTCATAGTGACAGGCTTTTCATCAGGTAGAAGCCGGCAGCAGGTAGTCTGCCCTCACCACAGTCGTCCATGAGGAGGATCAATTACAGGGAAACAGGGCAGCGACTGTTGTGTCAGCAGTGAGAATCACTCGGGGGGGCTTCACAGCCTCGTGAGCACTGAGCACCGAGAGGCCGGTGGAGATAAGAGACAGGTTCCTGCAGCATTCATCTCCGCCAAGGGGGAAGAGGACGGAATGAAACGAGCAGCGATTACAAGAGACTCTGTTCATCGCTCCGTTTCTGTTTTTAATTTATTTCAACAAATCTCTATCGCTTTGTTTTTAATGATCGTGGATGTACAGGATTTTGAATAAAACAAAACATGGGCAGTAATCTCCCTTCAGGCTTTTCGGATGTCGGGGGATAAACCTGATAATTAATTCCCAAAGCTGCTGGACACGGGTTGAGTTGATGTTTTTTATGGAGCTGGATCTGTTCAGGTTGCACAAGTCTCCTCGAACATTTCCCCCCAAAGAATAATGACAATAGTGTCTCTGCACGTTCTTCTGTCCATTTAGTCACACGTTGTTCTTCCCTCCTGACTGGAACACAGATGTTTGCCTGTTTCCTGCTGTGTTTGTTTTCCCTGCACAGGAGCAGCAGCTGCAGTCTCATGTCCCTGTTTACACCACCGAGCTGGAGTCCAACACACAGTCAGTCACTGTGACGCAGGGGGAAATCAAACCTTCTGTTTAGTCAACTGCTCCATACTCACAAGCTGAGAGGTTTTTACTGTGAAGTGTTTAACTTTGCCTTGAGTTAAAAAAACCTTTACTCTAAAAACACTGATTGATTGCGGAGACATAAATTTCATTACCGCCGAGACGCAGCGAGGCAAAGATGAAGCTGTATGAATTTCAGTTTGTGTTGTGTTGAAGTAACACAACTCTGTGTGCAGCCTTAATTACCTTTGGAAATTACATTGCTGTCTGTTGAGCATGGAGGAAATCACATTTTAACTGGATTTTTAACACAGATGAGTCTTTCTCACCTCAGCTGGAAGTAACTGTGTCCGTCCTGATGCCGTCAAGCTCAGACAGAGGTCGTCCAAATGACAAAGTTCCTGCTCTATCAACACAACAGCCAACAAAACCTTCTGTCTGCAACAATTCCTCATTTAGCGACACTACGTGATGCAGCCTGTGCGATGACTTAGCCTCAGGAAGTAGCATCAGATCACAAAGTAGCATCACCTCAGTCGAAACTCATCCTGACCTGACGTGTGTTGCCTTTCCAGACAGAATCAACTGGGCAGAGTATGGAAATGATGCTAAATCAAACCCTGCTGGAGAACTATGGAACTACAGACACATCATTACAATCAACGTCAACTGTCGTTCGCTTCCATCCCAAACCAGCGTAGCTCATGGGAAACTGGTGGACTGTACAAAGTGCTGCTTCCGTGTTGCTACTCACTCGAAGGGTTCACTGGGCTCGTCCCTCTGCAGCTCGGGGGGGATGGGGATGCGTTTGTAGTACATCTCCCAGTCGAACGCCCCTCGCATGGCGTCGCCCGCCTGCGTGTCGTAGCCGAAGTTGTCGTGGTCGATCACGTCGATCATCGGACAAACGATGGTCTTCCTGTTCTGGGCGATTCGGTCTGAGAGAGAGAGGAAGAAACATGTTCGGTGTTTCATCCGGAACAGAAAAGGCTAAATATTGTATCAACACATCCATTTTGCAGAAGTAAAGTATCAGGACGACAGAATGTGTGTGTTTGTGTGTGTGTTTGTGTGCGTTGCCCTTTTCCCACTGAGCCCTCAGTGCATGTCAGAAACACATCGACCTCTGCACAGAAAAGGTCGACGTGGGTCACTCAGCGATAAAAGGGTTTCAGGAGGAAAGTCACGACTCCAGCTGTTCGTCTCCGCTGCTCAGCATCAGAAAGTGTTCAGGTGTTTTCCTCTCTCAGCTTCTATAGGAACCGTTTCTCTGCTGTTTGACTCAACAGCTTCAGTGACGCACAAACAACAGGACGACGCACCGAGACAGTGACATCTAGCAAAACTGTCCCAGGTCCAGTGAGTCAGGTTCAGGTGAAAAGGATCTAATGAAAGAAACTGGTAATAAAATCAACCTAGAGATGTATTTACCCGTGTGTTTCATCTAAATTGTACCCTAGAATGGGCCTTTATATATAAATACTTTATATTTAAATACTTTATATTTACATCAGGAGCGGCTCATCTCTACGGAGGCAGCCATGTTTTTTACAGTAGCCCAAATTGGACAAACTAAACCTTTTGAGTTTCTATGACAACTGAAGCTACCACAGGTTCTCTGTCAGGTTTGGAAGCGGAGGGTGAACTGAGGGGAATATTCAAAGTTGGAAACTTTTCATGGGAATTAACAGGAATATACGGGAATTAACGGGAATTAACGGGAATTAACGGGAATAAACTGGAAATGTTGTGGGTGATTTATACTAACTGTATTTACCTTGTCATATACAGACATAAATATAAACATTTAGTTTTGTCATAGGCTGATTTGAATCCTGAGGAAACTTTGGGCACTTGACTATATGCTTCTGCATCGTTGTGTCATTCTTAACATAGGTCTTTGCACAGTATTTGCAAATGTACACAGCCTTTCCTTCTACATTGGATGGGGTGAAATGTCTCCACACATGAGAGAGTGCACGTGGCATTGTTCTGTAGAATAAGATGAGAAAAAAGTTTGTAAAAAAACACTAATGCAATGCCAGAGATATAAATAGTTAGCCAAACAATTGGAATCTTCTGTAAACATATTTTACAATTGATGGATAAATGAATGGAAATAGGCTAGATGAACAGATGAACAATCCTCAATCAGCATGCTAATATATTTTCCCAGTAATATCATGGAAACTTACCTGACTAGTCCTGCACTCTACAGCAGGCCTCAGTAGCCCTGCTGTAGAGTGAAGCATGCTGGGAGTTATCTGTGCATGTGATGGAAGAATGCACAGTGGAGCGTTGAAACTCAACGTTCCATACATCTTTAAAATAGAGTTTTTGAATGATGTTTTTATTGCTCAGCTTCTAATTTGCGTATTTTTTTTTTTTTTTTTTAAATTCCCCAAATTCCCGAGCTTAACTTCCTTTGCAACCCTAAACATGACACTTTGCCACTAGATGTCACTAAACTCTTAAAATTTAATTTAAAAAATATGAAGAATTCTAAACAGAGTTTGGTGGATTTGTTACAGCAGCATCTATTCTGCTTCAGGAAGCAGAGGATTATGGGTAACACTCAACACAATGATAGACTTTAAGAACAAGAGAATAAATCCCGTTGTGGGTGCAGGACAAAGTGCAGGGCTGAACTGTTGCTCAGTGAAAGTTACGTAATGTTCCTTTAATGTCAATTTGTTTCTTAAAGCAAGAAAGTACACTTGTTTTCAAGGTAACGATTTACGTTCCTTTGACAGAACAAATTCAGAATATCCACTGGAAGTCATTTAAGTGTGTGAGTGCTTTCTCCTCTTCACTTTTAAATTGGAAATGATAGTTTATTATAAACACGAGTGCCGCACATCAAACAAGATGGTAAAAAACAAGTCGTAATTTCGCTCGTCATTTGGCCGCGGCCTTCGTATCGTCTCCATTATGAATATTATGGTGCAGCAGCAGCAGGAGAGCACAGCGACACGTGTTCATACACAGACGTGTTCTGTGTAAACAGCTCGACGTTAAGGTCACGTGGGTCATGAGGCTCGTTGAGTCATGAAGGATGGAGTCGTGCTGAGGAACCGCTCCACACCGGTCCTTAATGGGAAAACGCTAAAAGGGAACATGGGACTGGTAGTGAGCAGGTCCAGCTATAAAGGAAGCACTCAGACTCCCAGCAGGGGTGAGTGTGTGTCTCTGTGTGTGTGTGTGTGTGTGTGTGTGTGTGTGTGTGTGTGTGTGTGTGTGTGTGTTTGTGAGAGGGAGATCATATATTTCTATATGTGAGCTATTAGTTGTGTATTTGAGCAGCATCTTTGTGCATCTGTGCTTTGGTCTAGGTTTGTCTTTGAGTGTGTGTGTGTGTGTGTGTGTGTGTGTGTGTGTGTGTGTGTGTGTGTGTGTGTGTGTGAGTGTGTGTGTGTGTGTGTGTGTGTGTGTGTGTGAGAGTGAGTGAGAGGGAGATCATATATTTCTATATGTGAGCTATTAGTTGTGTATTTGAGCAGCATCTTTGTGCATCTGTGCTTTGGTCTAGGTTGGTCCCTGAGTGTGTGTGTGAGTATGTGTGTGAGTATGTCTGTGTGTGTGCGTGTGTGTGTGTGTGTGTGTGTGTGTGTGGGTGTGTGTGAGTATGTTTGTGTGCGTCCTACCCAGCAGCGGCGGCAGCCAGTTGACATTAGCTTCGCAGTGAGAGTCCAGGAAGGTGATGACTTCTCCTTTAGCGGCCGCGGCCCCCAACAGGCGAGTCCTGATAAGCCCCTCCCTCTTCTTCGTGCGCAGGATTTGAACCTTGGGCACCCGGGACATGTACTCCTCCAGCGGAGCCTTCAGGTGCTCTGCTCAGAGGACAAGGAAAGATGGAGGCAGATGATGAGATTCTGTCAAATTAGTTTGGTAGATTGTGTAATTTTTTCCTCCAGCTGCTGTTTTGGTTTCTCTCATCGTGACACATGTGTGTATTCACAAAACATCTTCTTCCTCTTGTATCTGCACAAAGAAGTTATGTTTATTCTGCATAGTTTGTGTATTTTTTGTTGTATTTACTGTATGTCCCTTTGTACACAATTAACACAAACTCACATTCCTAGTATGTGGACACACACATGAGAAAGCTGATTCTGGGACTGTTGACAACAGAACAAGAAACTGTCTATGTTGCTTTTTTCTTAGTATAAATAGATAATACTGGTTTATCTGCCTCTTACATTCAGATTTCAGATTGTGGGTTTGTGGAGTTTAGGATGTGTTATGAATATTTAAAAACTAAATCTGTAAAAGTAGCTTGTTTCACCTTAGCACAAAAATGAAGCTTTTCCAGTGAATGCAATTCGTTGCAGCATCGACAGACGAACAGTTCACTTTATTTTCTTGACTCTGTCCAGTTGCATTCACAGTGTCGAGTGAACACTGCAGTGCTCCGGGATCGGCTGGTGAACTGCAGACTACCCAGTGTTTCTAGCTTCTTGCCCTGTTGCATGCTGGGAGCTGGGACAGACTCCAGCTGCCTGCAACCTGACACATGCTCAGCAGTTTGGAAAATTGCGTCGGATGTTTGCAGCGGGAGAAGTGAAGTGAAGGGCATTTTTATAAAAAACGCTGCAAAAGTTCTCTCAGCCTCTGAATCAGAAAACAAAGACAAATGTCCTCAAATGACAGAATGAATAAAAGATAACGTGGAAGTATAGTATATTTATCCAAGAGATCTTCTGAGCATGGTTATAAAATACAATGGCATTTTAACATCTTAGGCATGTTGATTCTCAAATTGTCAGACTCTTTGAACAGTATCCCAGATGTTATTCATGAGCTCTCTCCCCCAGAGAATACATTAAACTGTAAAATGAAGATGTCTTGCATTACAAGATACTAAACATGTCCTTATTTAGGTAAAAGGCCTGGTTGTGTGATGTCATGTTGTCTCTCGTGTTGGGGTCCCACCTCCCCATGGGGTCCCACCTCCACAAATAAAACTTGTTGTCTTGCAAGAGGCAAGGCAGATTTTCACTTATTAGCTGTGTGTTATCTCCGAGTTTTTCTAGAAGCTCGTCCTGATCTGTAATACTCTTGTGTGATAAATATTATACTTGTAAGTCCTGGGTCCGCTGAGAATCCTTTCAACATCAACTTTGAAAAGACACGATAGAAGTTTAAACCGTTTCACTGAGGTGGACGATGAGCAGGAGCTGAAAACATCAACCATCTCCTCCTGCTGCAGGACCAGCAAACACAAGCTCTGCAGCTTTGTTGGATCTATGGTCAGGCGGATGGATTTCACTCTGTCGGACCATCACTGATATCTGTGTGCGGAGTTCAGAGACCGTTTGTTACAGAAGCAGGTCGGGTCAACGTCTTCCTGAACAGATGAGGCCTCTGTCTGTTTGATTGTTGGTTTGTTTGATTGTCTGCAGGATGGAAGGATGGGACACACGGTGCAGGAAAGGGAAAGGAAGCATGTTTGGACTGATGGTTACATCAATTTAACGAAAGACAGGTAAAGACCAAACAAGAGACGTGCAACAAGTCTCTCTGAATAGCGGATGATGCTGATTCTCTCTCTCAGCCTCAGTTTGAAATCAGCGTCCACTCTTCTGCAGCTGAACTCTGAAACAAGGCCGCAAATTAGAACCTTAGCAAGAAAAACATCATTCAAAACTCTATTTTAAAGATGTATGGAAGAGTCAGGTAAGTTTCCATGATATTACTGGGAAAATATATTAGCATCCAGATTGAGGATTGTTCATCTGTTCATCTAGACTATTTCCATTCATTTATCCATCAATTGTAAAATATTTTTACAGACGATTCCAATAGTTTGGCTAAATATTTATATCTCTGGCATTGCATTAGTGTTTTTTTACAAACTTTGTTCTCATCTTATTCTACAGAACAATGCCACGTGCACTCTCTCATGTGTGGAGACATTTCACCCCATCCAATGTAGAAGGAAAGGCTGTGTACATTTGCAAATACTGTGCAAAGACCTATGTTAAGAATGACACAACGATGCAGAAGCATATAGTCAAGTGCCCAAAGTTTCCTCAGGGCTCAAATCAGCCTATGACACAACAAAATGTTTATATTTATGTCTGTATATGACAAGGTAAATACAGTTAGTATAAATTACCTACAACATTTCCAGTTTATTCCCGTTAATTCCCGTCAATTCCCGTCAATTCCCGTTAATTCCCATGGAAAGTTTCCAGCTTTGAATATTCCTGGAATTTTGCCACCCTACGTGTGTGTGATGCACTTTACAGCCGTCGCTCTCTTTCATTTTATCTCTTTCCGTCTCACTTCATCAAACCCTAATCGCTCCGGCGCTGCTTCCCCAGCGAGCTGCAGGTTCTGTCTCTCGGATCTTGAAGGTCGGCCATGTCTACGTTCTGCTGTCGGTG